>NW_006239009.1:196462-210664 GCF_000226075.1 Solanum tuberosum | reverse complement strand
CCATTAGTCATTTAAGGTACTTCTCTATTTAGTACAAGGAAAGTCATAACACATGAATGAATTATATTTCTCAATTCAAGGCTACCAAGGAATAACACCCTAATAGGCTAGACCATGCTATAATCTTGCTAACAAAACTTTATTAAGCTAAACCAACTACCTTGGAAGGCACACTATCATGCAAATCTAAGCTATTCTAGGTAGGGTACAAGTGTTCCATCCTAGCTACCATGAAATAGTCCTAGTCCAACTAAGTCATGCTACCCTTACAAGAACACTATGATGCTAATGCAGGCTACCCTTAGGAGAGTATGTGTCCTCAATCCTAAGCTACCCTTAGGAGAGTATAAGTCCTCCATCCTAAGGTACCATGAAATGATCTTGGCCAAAAAAAGTCATTCTCTCATGAAGGTATCCTAAAAAGGCTAGTTCAAGCTACCCTAAAGAGAGTATAGATCCTCAATCCTAGGCTACCATGACCACCACAAACCCAAGCTACCCTTGAAATGTATCTTACAATGCTAAGTCAAGCTACCCTTAGGAGAGTGTAGATCCTCAATCCTAAACTACCAATCTTGGTCTTGTCTTACCAAGTGAAGCGATACATGAAGGGATCATACATCACAACTTCAAGATATTTTAGACTAACAAGCTTTGATTCATTTTAGGTTATTAAGCCAACCTAGAATCATTCAATGTGAGAGATCCTTGCATCTCCTAGCATGTTTATGCCTAAGCGTGTAAATGAGAAACAACACACAACAAGATCACATCATATTAGCTTTACCCCCAAAGCCCTAACATTAATGACTACAAGCCTTATTCTCAAGCTTTACTTCTTACTATCATCATTATACCTATATTTTAAGGTATTCCAATCACATTCTTCATTAGTAGGTGATTCTAGTGATAATGTATCATAAAGGTTCAATTTCTACTTTACTAGTTATGATCTTTCATATTCAATAAAGTCTTGTTCAATTCATTATTATATGTTCCGAACATTAAACAATTACTACACATGATATTGATTTTAGAAGATCACCTATGAATCCTCAATTTCACCTTTCATGGCATAAACCCACACAATATCAAATTCATCAATTAGACTACAGTTAACCATAGAAATCACATAAATTCATCATAATATAATAATTCAATGCTAATCCAATCATATTTAAGTATTATCCACTTGGTTGGAATCATACCTAAACACTACCCAATGTAAACTCATGAAGTATATAGGCTATTCACTCATGGATTCTTTGGAATTCAAGTTAAAATCATCTTAAATCAGTAATATAATCCATAAAAAATGTAAATCAATCGTTTATAACAACTTTGAATGGAATCCATGGGGTTGAATTGAAACCCTAGCTTTTGAAGATTTCTAGAATTGAATTGAAAGCTTTCGAGAGGGCTCCACGGGTAATAGCTACCCATGTATGAAAACCACCAAACCTTAGGTGTATAAACCCACGAAAATCCTAAGATAAATTCTCCATCTTCAAGTCCCTAGGTTGGTTTCTTCATTGATCTTCAATGGAGTTCTACAGAGAGGAATTTTGGCAGGAAAAGGGAAATTGGGTTTTTGATTTGAGGTCTTGACTTGTAGTGAATTCATGAATTAGTTTAAGATCCTATAGGTTTATATAAGTCAAAAATTAACCACCTAACCTGCCTCCCTTAATACCCACTTAATTAACTAATTGAAACACTAAACCTCAACTTAACTGAAAAGCTGTCAAAAATAGTCCAACCTACGAGTAACCTTCCACGAACCGTAGATCAATATACTGGCCGTGGTTGGCTTCCGTGGTTTGGGACTGTGGCTCTAAATGTTGTAGGATCCAAGAAAAACTAAGTATGGACCTACTCCCCTCAGTGACGGACCGTGGTCTGGTCTACGGGGCGTGGAAGGCATCCGTAGGTCACCACTTAGTGACCAAACCTAGCTTTCTAGGCAACCTTGGGGGACTGTTTTGGGGTCCTCCTCAAGGACCCCTCAAGTGGTCTTAGGGGAGTCGTACCCAGACGTTTAAACCCTAAACATGATGTTCTAAGTATGGGAGGCACTTCTACAAGTTTTCACCCTCATACAACACTCCAAACTTCAACGATAAGACCCTTAGATCTCACTAGTTCAGATGACTAGTTTCTGGACGTTATTGTCATTTCTTGACGTTTGACCTTAAATCTCCTCAAACTAAACTTGAAAATCCATATTACATTATTTAATCAAGTTTACAACTTTAACTCACATGTGAGGCTCTAGTTTCACCTACTAGATTACGTCAAGCTTTTGTTAGGTCTTACTAGTCTCTACGGGGAGTTATACCCCTACATTCCTACATGGGTCTGGGAGTTATACTCTACATATGGAAACCTGGTCCCTAAAAGTAAGAAGAATGCCAGTGAGTTCAGACCGGTGGGGTCCATTATGGTACGGGGGACAGTGGTGCATTGTAGCTACGATCACATCACTGCGGTAGTTGACAGGGGGTCAGACTTTGACTAGCCAAACCTGGCTACCACTAAAACATCATTGGATAAGCTCAAGGGCTGGCTGGCGCCCCTCATTTCAGATACCATCCCGAGGTGGATAGAGGCATGAGTCCCGATTGAGAAGAGGGACTTGAGTGTAGCTGGACGTTATTGGTTTGGAATTATCTGCAGGTCTATTATGCCCTCCCAAAATGAGTCTGTTCTCGGTCATCCTAAGGCGGCTTGCCTTATGTCAATTATTTCTAAGAAGAGCATTGACATGGATTTTAATATTGAGAAAGAGAGGGCCATGACGGCCAAGCAGAGGCATACATCACATCTATTCCGCTGCTGATCATAGAGTTCTGTCGGCGTACTGGAGTCCCCTAGGATGTTGCTAGAGATATTGAGGTTACCCCTTCCTCCTCCACAGACATTAGATGTATAGAGGTTGAATATACTCGAGAGGAGGCTGACAGGAGGAGAGCAGCTCCGGCAGATACTTTTCCAGAGGTTTATGTCGATTCTATACATGCAGAGGCATCTTTTCCTACTCTGGCCTTCAGGTAAATCTTCTCCAACTCCTTCTTCTTTGTCACAGGCCTCGGGAGCTTCTACCTCTGCCCAACCCACTAGGATCACTCAGACTATGATCCCGAAGATAGGGCACCTGGCCCATTCAACTGATGTGCGAACTACCCAACTTGAGAGATCCATCACATGGATGATCGAGAGTAGCATCCTTGTTGAACTTACCCCCTACGGACTTCCATTGACACTTTCACTAAGAGAGTTGTGGCATGTGAGACTAGACATGGGGAGACTTCTGAGGTTACGACTTTAAAAGCTGAAGTTGCGGATCTGAGGAAGGACGTGGACTATCTAAAGTCTATTGACTTCACTTCACTGTTGGAGGCCGCTGATGATGTTGATGCCCTAGAGACCTCTGAGATTCCTCCAGCTACCACCGCATATGTACATAGATATGGCACAGTAGCTGATGACTCAAAGGCAGAGACCGATGATGAGCAGATTGAGTAGAGAAAGGAGAGCATTTATGGAGATTTTCCAGATCTTGAAGAGACATTTGTACAGTCGGTGATCCAGACGTGGGTGATAGAGACGTCCATGGCAGCTCCTAGTAGACCCACTACTTTGGGGGTGACTCCGGGCACATATGCCCATGTTCAGAGCACTACTCCAGGCCCTAATGCCCAAATGGAGCGACTGTTTAGACAGTATTCCGTTTAACCTCCCACTTTGTCTTACTTTTATTTGACTTTTGGATATTTTATTTCTTGCATTTAAGGACAACAACTTTTGTTTGTTGTGGGGTGAGGCCCACCTTTCTGATTATTTCTTTGTTCGTACATTGAGTTTTGTGGTATATATTGTATTTAGCACTTTTTTTGTGGATGATTGAGCTTGTGGCTTCTTGTATTGATTGCAAATAATTTTTTGACCCTTCCGGAAAAAAATTGTGCCACCTCTTGTTTTTGTTTGAAGGTGGTTGTTCTTTTACAAATTTGAGTATCAGTCTTGATCAATAACGATGATTTGAATACTGCTAATAATCAAACAAAAATGAATGTGCGGCTACGATGATGCAATATGAAGTTGCATAGACAATATGTGAAATATTTGCGTCTCACTGTGACTAACCGGTTATCAAATTGAGTCTCTTGTGATTAACATTGCACACTAGCGAAAGTGTGGAGTCTTGTTTTACATTGGTGCCAATGTCTTGCGTGATGAGCTTATCGTGAACCATGTGTGATGACACTTAGAATTTTCCCCGTTGTCTGATTGACTAAGTTATTGAGGATTAAACCCAATGAGTCTAAATGACCATACATATACACTCAACCTCGTTACAAGCCTAGAAAAGGACCTTTTTGATCTTGAGTGAGCTGAAACGAGAGTTGATTTGAAAATACGGGAAAACCTATGGGTGAAGTCATGCATTGTGTTCATCTTTGTTAGTGTTGCATTTGATTCTGGAGCTTTAAAGTATTGAACCATTGTGTGTAAATATGGAATCATTCTTTGTGTGAGGGCATTTAAGCACGTTTGTTTGAATAGCCAACTTAGGTCAAAAGCCTAAGTCTGGGGTGTAGTGACAAGAGAAGGTAAATCAAGAAGTGCAAAGAAGTCCCCGTTGACCCATTCTTTTGAGAAAGATGGAACTCCTCCATACAAAAAAAAAAGAAAAAGAAGAAAAGAAAAAGAAAAAAAAATGAAAAAGTTGTGGAATAAAGTTGTGAAAATGCAAAAAGAAATGGGGTGTCTAACAGTCCATGGAAGATTAATAATGGAGTAACTTGTGAGCACTAATGAGAATGATGAAGAAAAGGAAAGAAAGTGTTGTTCACACCATGAGGATAGAAATCACTGAGCCTAAATGACCATATCTTTACACTCAACCCCATTACAAGCCTTGGAAAGACCTTTTTGATCTTGAGTGAGCTGAAACGAGAGTTGATTTGAAAATACGGGAAAACCTATGGGTGAAGTCATGCATTGTGTTCATCTTTGTTAGTGTTGCATTTGATTCTGGAGCTTTAAAGTATTGAACCATTGTGTGTAAATATGGAATCATTCTTTGTGTGAGGGCATTTAAGCACCTTTGTTAATCTTGAACTTGCATTTGAAGCAAGTATTGTGAACTTGAGAGTCTTTGATAATGGTGAGTCACAACTTGAATCTTTAAGTGCACAATTTATCCTTGCATGAGTAAGTTGAGACTTTTTGTGGGCATTCATGATTGAGTCTTGTGTAGCACTGTATGAGACATCCTTTTTGAGCTGTTGAACTTGAATTTTACTTGAGCACAAGCAAAAGTTTAAGTTGGGGGTGTTGATGAGTCCACAATTTGGACTCATTTAGGGCTTTATTTGGATAGATTTAGTGTTCTCAAATGCTTATTTTGTGCCAATAACTGATGTTAGATCCTTGATTTCTAGGTATTTGGACTGAGGAAAAATGCATGGACACTAATGAGCAAAAAGGAACAAGGCAGCTTAAAGAACGAAGAAAAGAAGGCCTAGTGATCAATTGCCTAATGTTTCAGTGTGCCAAGTCCTGAAGGAAAAAATCACGTCGGCCATGGAATGCAGCAGTCAGTGTGTCGCCGAACGGTTCCGTGATGCAGTGTTAGATCGCCCAAACTTATAGAACTTGAGGATGTTGAAGGCCCAAGCAAAAAGGCGATGGAATTGACCAAAGGGCGGATTACCGATTGACTTACTTCGGCGATTGGTACTTTGCAGTTTATTTGTGATGACTATAAATACAATTTCAAACATTATTATTATGGATCTGGCTATCTATCTTTGGTAATGAGTTTTGAATATAGAAATATGAGTATTGAGACAATATTTCCCTTAGCTTTGAAGAATTGAAGTATTCCATTTTTGAGAAATTGAAAGTGGGTCTTTGAGATTCTTCAATTTGGACCTTTGTCAAGCCGAAATTAATCTTACCCAGTTGATGGAAACACAATTTGGTAACAATTTCTATCTTTTTATGATGTCTAGCTAAAACCCCAATTCTTGGGGTGTGATTATGTGATTATGGGTTGATTTAACTTATGGGTATTGTTAATTGATAGTTTAAATGTTGTTTAAAGGTGATTTCAATCAGTAATTTTGGGTTAATTTCAAGGGGTGTAGTTGCAAATGTAATTCTGCCTTCGTGTTTTTGGCTTGCTTGAGAGAGAGCTTTTAAAACAAAGAATATTGATTTGATGGTCTGTGGGTATTGGGTTGTCATAGGTTCAACTCGAGAATGTGAATCCTAAACTCTTTTCCACACATTCAGCTCGAGAGAGTGAATGGACTAAAGCATAGATTGTTCTTAATTGCTGCTTATTAGTGTTCGAGAGAAACCAATCTGTTTCGGGGTAAATTGTTCGAGAGATAGTTTTTTCCCACTAAATTCTAGCTTATTCACTGATTTACAACTATTTAGTATCAGTTGCAATTACGCATTTGTCTACCTTAGCCTATAATCCAATCACATCCCAAGAACCCGTCTCTTTACTTGTTAATTAGTGTTATTTGTTGTTGTTGTAGGTGATAGTTAAAACAAAACCCCCCATATTTGACACTTGTGTCACCCTAAATTTGAAGTATGCTTTTATTAGTAAATGTATTTACCTATGATTGACTTGAACATATTTGTACTTGGCTCTTGAATCTTAAGCACGTACCACTCCTTGTGGGATTCGACCCCAACTCACTTAGTTGGGTTATATTACTGACTAATGATCGTTGGCACTTCGTATTAGATAAGTGTCATGAGGTAGATCAAGGGCATTGAGGTAGATCCAAAGAATACGGATGCGGCAAAAAGTTGGCCTAGAACTCTATCACCGACAAATATTAGAAGTTTCTTGGGTTTGGCCGGTTATTATAGAAGGCTTGTTGAGGGGAACTCCTCCATTGCTTCTCCTTTGACGTATTTGACTCAAAAGAAGGCCATGTTCCTATGGTCGGAAGCTTGTCAGAATAGTTTCCAAGAGTTGAAAGATAAACTTACTTCAGCTCCGGTGTTAACCGTACCGGAAGGTACAAATGGCTTTGTGGTATATTGTGACGCCTCTAGAGTTTGATTGGGATGTCTGCTTATTCAAAATATTAAGGTGATTACCTATGGTTCAAGGCAACTAAAGGTTCATGAGAATAACTATCCTACTCATGACCTTGAATTAGCGGCGACTGTATTTCCCCTAAAGAGTTGGAGGCATTATTTGTATGGGGTCCATATTGATGTGTTCACCGATCACAAGAGTTTGCAATATGTGTTTACCCAAAAAGATCGAAATCTTCACCAAAGAAGGTGGCTTGAGTTATTGAAAGATTATGATATGAGTGTTCTCTATCACCCCGCAACAGCAAATGTTGCGACAGATGCCCTTAGTCGGTTGTCCATGGATAGTGTTGCACATGTTGATAATGAGAGAAAAAAATTGGTGCAAAATGTTCATAGGTTGGCCTGATTGGGAGTTCAACTAGTTGATTCCACTAAGGGTGGTATTATGGTCCATAATGATTCCGAATCGTCTTTCATGGAGGATGTTAAAGCAAAGCAGTGTCTTTATCCGACCTTAGTTGAATGGAAAGAAGCGTTACTAAAGAAGTCCATAGAGGCTTTATCCCAAGAGGGAGATGGCGTCCTAAGGTACCAAGGTTGTTTATGTGTTTCGAGTGTTGATGACCTAAGGGAACAAATTTTATTTGAAGCCCATAGTTCTCAGTATTTTATTCACTCGGGAGCCACCAATATATACCGTAACTTGTGGGAGATCTATTGGTGGAATGGGACTGAGAAGGATATTGTGGAATTGTGGCTAAGTGTCCTAATTGCCAACAAGTGAAGGTTGAGCATCACAAACCGGGAGGTTTATCACAAGATATTAGAATTCCTACTTGTAAGTGCGAAGATTTGAATATGGACTTCATAGTAGGGTTGCCACAGACTCGGCACCTACATGATTCAATTTGGGTTATAGTTGACCGAATGACCAAGTCGGCCTATTTAATTCCCTTCAACATTTCCTATACGGCGGAAGATTATGCTAAGCTATATTTGAGAGAGATGGTAAGGTTACATGGAGTGACCTTGTCTATTATCTCGCATAGAATTACTCGGTTTACATCACAATTTTGGAAGTCTTTCCAAAAGGGTCTTGGCACTAAAGTTAAGCTTAGCACAACTTTTCACCGCTAAACCGATGGGAAAGCGGAAAGAACAATCCTAACATTGGCAGATATGTTGAGGGTTAGAGTGATAGATTTCAAGTGAAATCGGGATGACGATTTGCCCTTGATTTAATTTGCCTATAATAATAGCTACCATTCAAGTATTGGTATGGCGCCGTTTGAGGCTCTCTATGGTAGGAGTTGTAGATCTCCTATTGGATGGTTTGAGGTGGCTGAGGTTGCCTTATAAGGGCCCAAGTTAGTTCATGAGGCCATAGAGAAGATTTGACTCATTAGAGAGAGGCTGATAACGGCTTAAAGTCGACAAAAGTCTTACGCCGATGTTAGAAGGAGAGACCTTGGATTTGATGTACATGATTTGGCTTATTTGAAAATCTCACCCATTAAGGGTGTAATGAGTTTTTGTAAAAATGTGAAGCTTAGTACTTGTTTAGTAGGCCAATAAAAAAAATTTAGACGTGTTAGGTTGCATATAAGCTTGATTTGCCAAATGAGTTGGCAACGGTGCATCCGGTTTTCCATGTCTCTATGTTGAAAAAGTGTGTTGGAGACCCGACATACATAATTCCCCTAGAAGGGTTAGAAGTTAAAGAGAACCTTTCCTATGAAGAAGTTTCGGTTGAGATATTAGACTGGCATTAAGAGATTGAGGAACAAATAGGTTGCTTCTGTTAAGGTGTTATGGAGAAATCATCTAGTTGAGGGTGCTACTTGGGAGGCCAAGGCCGATATGATGTCCTGATAGCCTCATCTTTTTCCTACTATTCTAGATTGAGGTAATGAGTTCCTCTTGGTTTGCTTACGTTTGAAGCCATGTGTGTTATATGTGTTACCATGGTTTTCTTAAATTTGCATGTCATGAAAAAGCTTAAGTTTTGAAAGAAACTGTCTTTTGTGTTGTATTCTCCTCATGTAGTTGAGCATTGAGTATGAGTTGCTTATAGACTTCATGAGATGAGTTGTAGAACATGCCTTGACTTGGAGTGCAGATCCTCTTTTAGAAATTGTGCTTTTTGAGATTGAATTGCATTTAGGGTCAATGATATTGTGTTGAGCATTGCTTTTGAGTTGGAGATGATAGTTCCTCCTTGAACATGAGAAATGTTAAGCTTTCATTCATATTGGGTTGTTAGATGTAGTTCCTACTTCATTATGGTGCACTAAGTATGTTGAACTTTGAGATCATATTTCTCCTTAGTTGTGTGTATTTTGTTGTGTTGCATGCATGACGAGCTTCTAGTCTAAAGTTTTTGTCTAGAAAAACGCTAAGAATCTCATTCGAGGACGAATGATCCCAAGAGGGAGATATTGTAACACCCCGGATTCGAAAGAGCTAAAGTAGAACATTGTCAAACCTTCCAGTTGTCATCCAAGAAGGGCCAACCAAGGCTTGTGGTGTGGGCCACGAACTGTAGGTGGGTCTAAGGATGGACCCCTTAGTAAAGTCCAAGCATGGACCACGGAGGGACCTACAAACCGTAGATGGGTCCACGGCCCGTGGTCTAGCCAACCGTCGATGGCCAAAATTCTCTGACAACAAACAACGACTGACCAGGGCGCATGGTAGGTTCATCCATGGTCAGTCGATCGTTGTCTGTGGTTCGTGGCTGACGGTTATTTGCAGGGGCTTAAGGGTCTTTTCCGATTTTAATTAAATTGAAGTGGTGTTGTTTTATCTAAGTCTACAACACCTATATATTTATTTTTAACCTCTAAAACCCCTCAATTCACAAAAAAGAAAACTCAAATCCTCTCTCAAATATTCTTTCTCTAGAAGTTGGAAGAAGAACAAAGAAATAGGAGCTAGGTCAAGATAAAGTATCCCAATATTCATGATTTTGTGGGCATTTTGACTATGGTATGATGGTTTTTCATCCATGGGATCCTTCCTCCCATGGATTCCCCTAGAATTCCACAATTTGAAATAGAATCCCCCAATTCTAGTTAGGGTTTTTTCCAATTTTGCATTGTTGTGGGTTATAATGAATGTTGATCCAATTGAGAAGATTATGGTTGTTTATGATTGAATTGATAGAATTGCATGTATTTAGGATGAAATCACATGTAACCATGCCTATTTTACGATTTTAGGGTTGAATTGATATAGTTGGGTTTGATGTTGTGTGAGGGAAACTCTATGGGCTAGATATATCCTTATAGGATTGATGATTTATAATCAAAATTACTTTAGATTGAAGCATATATGATGAATACGATGATAATTGCTTGAGAGTAAAGCAAAGATTATGATCATGAGATGTAGTGCTTTGAGAGTAAAGCCTAGATTATGTATTGTTGATTGTTAATCTTAAGATGAGGAAGAGATACATCCTATAATGAATTGATAACCACGATTGAATGAATGTGAAAGGTTTACTCACATGAATAATTCTAGGTTGAAAGGTGCGCTCACCTAAAATCAATCTAGACTAAAATTCTTAATGAATGATGTGGCTAGAGGCGATAACCTTGACCTCCATATGCAAGGATATGAGGTGATTCCAGTACTCCTTAAAATTGAACAAGAGGTGAGTCCCCACGTTCCTACTATGATGGATGGACATGGAGGCAAGTACACATGCTCGTTATGAAATGATGTGGAGGCGAGTACTCGTGTCATATGATGAGGTTGTAGAGGCGAGTATGTGCAATCTAAAAGTAAGTAAAGCAAGATGCGAATACCCATTAGCCTTTATAAATTAGGCATTGAGGCGAATCCCCATGTCTTTAAAAGTTAGTATTACTAGAGGTGGATGATATATGTCCTGGCTAAGGTTAAGTGAGGTTACTTAAGGGAGTACTCCTCTTTTATTATGATGCTATTATATCTTAACTATGATTATGCCTTATGTCTTATGTTGACTAATGATTATGTTTATGTTGTTTACACTAGCCATTATATTTAGTACTTGATTGTACTAACGCATACTCTTGCCTACATTCTTATCAAATGTAGGGTCCGACGATATTTATTCTCACACTTGTGGCTAGCTTCATTGTTGATCAAGGAAGAGAAGTTTTGGTGAGTCCTCATTGTGTTCGAGGATGTGATCACCATTTCCTCCTTATGTCTTTCTTTTATGTTTTGGACTATTGTATGGGTTGCGTCTCAAGATTTCTATTCTCTTATGTTAGATTGTTTGAGACAAGGTCTTGTTAGACTTCCGCGTGCTTTTACAAAACACATTGATTGTATTGAAAAGGTTTAAATTCCCGCTCAATTCTATTACTTTATGTTATGATATGCTAAGTGGTTGGTATGAGGCCTCTCGAGGTGTAATATGCTTTGTTACATCTAGGGGGTACCCCCGGGTCGTGACATCAGGCATATCACCAAATGTTACAAAATCAAACCATTTAAAGTTAAGAGAAAAAGATGATCGAGGGGTCACTTGGCAAACCGCGAGTCAATCGGCGAGCTCGACTAAGATCGTCGATTGGTCTCTCGTGCCAGTTTTTTTTACCCCGACTTTTATTATTTAACACACAGCCTAGGATAATGAAATTAAAGCCCTATTTTATGCAAATAAACCCAAACCCATAGCAATCATGACACCGGGGTACTCAGACTTCCCCTGTGTCACGACCCCAGAGTACCCGCTAGACGTAACATGGCACATAACACCCCTAAATGCACTATATAAGCCACTTAGCATATCATCACATAAGTAAAGAAAAATAAAGAGTAAAAACACATTTTCAAGTCTTAAGAAGTTTTCATAAAAGCAAAGCTGAAGTCTAGATATAGTCTAATTTAGCCATCTATTACAATCGAAGTCTCAAAATAGGGTCACATCCCTTATAATACAAAATCCGAAAGTCTAGTACAGTGAAATAAATAAAACAACAAGACATCACTCTTCCTTGGATCCATGAGGACTCACCACAAGCTTTGGAGAATAGTCAATCGAAGCTTTAAACTAGAAGGAAGATCACCTTAAACGCCGGAACCTACACTTTGTAGAAAATTGTAGAACAAATATGGGTTAGTACAAAAATGCACTAACTATTGTAGCTATCCATGAAAACCTTTAAACATGCTAAAAAGGGACATTTTAATTGAAAACTATGCACTTTACCAAGTTTAGAATTCATCATGAAAATTAGTGGAAAAGCATAACATACAAGCATATTCAACATATTGATCATCACATCATAATGGAAACAAACCATAAGTACCCTCAAAGCATCCTTCTGCAATTTATTAATAAGGTCCCATACTCCTACCCACACTAAGGAAAGCTGATTAAGTGATTATAGTTCATATCTCCAATTCTAGTTCATTCTATCATAGTGGGATTAGCTTTAACCGACATAGACCATGAGAGCTTAATCATGGAATCCGGTGTCTACCCCACACCGAAGAGGGGTTGTCCTACTATCCTAAGGTAGAACTCAACTATTAGCTTAGGTGGCTCCACTAGCTAAAAGACCTATGAGGGAATATAGTTTATTGGATAAGGGAATTGCTACTAGAAAACCCGACCTCTACTAAGGTAAGGGCTTCCATCCCAAGAGATTGTTCCTAGAAACCCGGCCTCTACTATCGTGAGGGCTTCCATCTCATATCACTATCCACTCGGTGCTAAACATTATTCCCATTGATTTTATGTTAAGTCTTGACTTAAATTGATAATTATGGAAGGGTGTCTTGACACTCAATCCAAAAAACACATGCTAAGGCTCCTAGATTCATTAGGGGAGACTAGTCTTCAACCCTTAAAATAACTATATGTGACAAACCTTTCACATTGTATGATATACATACCTAAGTGTGTAAATTAGGATAATCATCCAATCAACACAACAATTAGATTATAATGTATTCACTTTACTATCAAAGCAATCTAATAGTATACACACAAGTCTCATACACATAGCTAATTCCCATGTTTTTCCCATCAAGGGCTATAGATCACATTCAACCAATCAATCCAAAATTACTACATTAGATAAAGATGGTGACATGATTCAATTAACTAAACTACTATAAGTACAATTTCATAGTTACTACAATTCACCCAAATCACAAGTCATAAATTAGGGTTATGGGAAATTCATGGATTTATGGGAGATTTTATCATAAAACCACCATAAAACAGAAATTCAATCATAATATTAGATAATTAAATCATTGAAAACGTTTTTAGATAGAATCTATGACTTAGATTGAAAACCCTAGGTTTTGGAGACTTTTCTACTTTGAAATTGAGAGTTTGAGGACTTCATTGATGAAATATAATAATGAATCAAAGACTACCATACCTTAGATGATGAAATCCACCAAAATCATGTGAGAAAGCTCCCTCTTTCAAGACCTAGTTGGATCTTCTTCTTTTTCTTTTTGGGGTTTCTACAAAGATGATTTTGGAGAGGTTTTGATTTGATTTTGGGGATTTATGAATTATGATATTAGATGGGTTATTTTAGGTGGGAAAATACTTATATAGTTGTTTAAAATAGTCCTAAAATGAAACCACATAACCATTAAATAAAAAGGAAATTACAAAAAAACTCCTAACATTAACTGCCAAAAGGCAATTTCAGGTGAGACATACGACTGGGGACACACGGACCATAGGTGGACCTACTGGCCATAGTACAGGTCCACAGGTCCTGGTCTAGTGATGTTTGCGTAATCAAGACACAACTTCTGATGCAAGTGTCTAGGATCGTACAATAGTTTAGTAACCCACCAAGGATTGGGATAGTTCCCAAGAGAGTGGTTTTGAGAATTAATAGAAAAATAAAATTTAGTTCTAACTAGTCGTAGCTAAAGACATTAATGATTAAAAACATTGTAAATTAAAGGGGGATACAAGAGTGTCAATTCACAATGGGGGGTTTTGTCACAAGTAAGTAAAAACAACAAAATAAACAAGGATTTTTAATTAATGAGAGGGGATCCTTGGGATGTGACGGGAATACGGGTTAAGCTAGATTATTGGGTACATGCTTTCGATAGAAGATTCATAGAATAATTGTGACTAGGCTA
>NW_006239009.1:195567-196342 GCF_000226075.1 Solanum tuberosum | reverse complement strand
AGTGTCAATTAACAATGGGGTTTTGTCACAAGTAAGTAAAAACAACAAAATAAACAAGGATTTTTAATTAATGAGAGGGGATCCTTGGGATGTGACGGGAATACGGGTTAAGCTAGATTATTGGGTACATGCTTTCGATAGAAGATTCATAGAATAATTTTGACTAGGCTAAACTTTAAGAGGGATAAGCTCTCTCTCGAACAACTTACCCCATTTCGAATGCGCTCCTCTCCGACACCCACTTGCTGCATGAAGACCAACCTAAGCCTTAACCCACTCACTCTCTGGAGTTGAGTGTGTGGGAATGAGACTAGGATTCAGTCTCTCGATCTGAACCTAATGTCAACCCACTCCCACCAGCCATCAATTTAGTAGTTTTAATTTTATGATCTCTCTCTCTCGAGCAAGCCGAAAACACATAAATAAACTTGTATTTGCAACTACAAATTAGTTAAATTCATCCACAATTACTAAACGAAATCATAATTAAACTACGATTAAACTATCAGCAGGCAAGACCCAACAATTATCTTAACCCATATTTGCTAAATCACACTCCAAGAATTGGGGTTTTCAGCCACACATGTATAAGAGATAGAAATTTATACTAAATTGAGCTCGCATTCAACTGGGTATGAACATTTAAGTCTTGATATAGGCCAAAATTTGAAGAATCCAAGACACCCAAATCCAAATCTTGAAGATGAAACCCTTTGGATCTTCAAGTCTTCAAAACCCTCTTAAACTTAGAGAAAAAATATCAAAAAGTACTATT
>NW_006239009.1:184792-195240 GCF_000226075.1 Solanum tuberosum | reverse complement strand
CTTTTCAGCCTCTTTGTTCCTTTTTGCGCCTAAGTGTCCATGCTTCCACTAAAACTTCAAATACGTGAAACTTATGAGTTTTCATCAGTTATCGAAACAAAATAAGCATTCGAGGACACTATTTCTATCAAAATAAATCCCTAAATGAGTCCAATTTGTGGACTCATTAACACCCCTAACTTAAACTTTTGCTTGTCCTCAAGTAAAACTCAAGTTCAGCAGTTCAACAAGGATGTCTCAAACAGTCCCCCACAAGACTCAATTATGAATGTACACAACAAGACTCAATTTACTTATGCAAGGATCAATTGTGTACTCAAAGATTCAAGTTGTAACACACCATTACCAAAGATTCTCAAGCTCGCAATACTTGCTTCCAATGCAAGTTCAAGCTCAACAAAAGCCTTCGAATGCCCTCACATAAATGATGATTCCATTTTCACACACAAAGGTATAATCAATTTAAAGTTCATTAATCACATACAACGCTTACACTCACAAAGATGAACACAATGCATGCTTTCACCCATAGGTTTGCCTCTACTTTCCAATCAGCATTTGTTTCGACTTTCCCAAGATCACAAAGGTCTTAACAAGGTTTGTAATGGGGCAAAGTGTAAAGGTATGGTCATTTAGGCTCAGTGAATTTTATCCTCCTGAAATGTGGTGCTCTCAACACTTCCTTTATTTTTCCTTCATCATTTTCATTAGTCAATCATAGGTCATCCTATTATTCGCTTCCCATGGATTGTTCAAGACCATATTTCTTTGGTACTTTATTCCACAACTTTCTCTTCTTTTTTCTTCTCTTTTTCTCTTTCTTTCTCTTTTTTTACATGGAAGGGTTCCATTTTTCTCAACACCACAGGTTAAAGAAGACTTTCCTTGCACTTCATGACTTTCCTTACCTTCTCTTTTCACCACACCCCCAACTTAGGCTTTTAGCCTAATTTGGCTATTCAATTAACCACAATTCAAGAGGATTATAGGTAATGGATTAAGAAAGGTCTAGTTTTCATCAAGTTTCTTCCAAAGAAGGGTATGGCTCAAAGGGTGTTCAGGAGAGAATCACACTCTCACAAGGTAGGTCACAAAAGAGCTATATGTCAAATTGGTTTACACTCTTCGAAATTGCCTAAGATCATATCAAGAGAAAGTCTTACTTAGTCAACAGGACCAACAGGGAAAATTCTAGGTGTTGTCATGCATGGTTCTAGGTAAGCTTATCACACAAGGCATCGACACTTAAGTTAAACAAAACTCCACACTTTTGCTAGCGTGTAACGGTCATCACAAGATAATCGATTTGATAAATAGCTAAGCACAATGAGATGCAAAGAGTTCACATATTGTCTATGCAACTTCATTTGGCCTCATCGTAGCTGTACATTCATGTTCGTTTGATTGTAAGCACTATTCAAGTCATTGGTATTGATCGAAACCGAGACTCAAATTTGCTAAGGAACAGCCACATTCAACAACATATAAAGGGTGGCGAAAATGTGCGAAAAATTCAAAAAAATTCGGAAGGGTCAAAATCATTTTGCAATTTAAAAATAAAAGGAGCCAGAAGCTTAAACATCTACAGAAAAGAAGTATTAACACAATTTTAAATAGAACAACCCAAATATATACAAGAAACAGAAGCAAAAGTAGCACACAAAAGGTGTGGTACTCACCCTACCACAAACAAAAGTATTCGTCCTCAAATGCAAATAAAGGTATCCAAATGTAAAAGCATATGAGATAGAGAAGGAGGTAAAGAGGGGATCATGTCTAAGTAGTCACTCCATCTGTCTGGGCATCAATGCCCGGAGTGACCCCAAGGACCAGTTTCACTGGATCTAAAAGCAGGAGCCTTTGCCAAGGAATCCTGCACATCAGCATCTATCATGATTTCTTCAGTCTCGGCTATGTCGTTCGCTACAACTCCCTCAAACATCTCTTCTGCAGTCTCTGCCTCTGATTTAGGATCGGTTGTATGCTCCATTCCATCCCCATGTCCTGTGGTGGTCTGAGGCATTTCGGACACATCTGGAATTTTCACTGTTCTAACGATCATGGACATATCGATGGACTTTAGGTAGTCCACATCTTTCCTCAACTCTACAATGGCGTTGTTTAAGGCTGTCACCACCTCTGTGGCTCCTTGGTCGCACTCACACACTACTATCCTGGCCGCTAGAGCATCAATGGTAATGATCAATGGTTTCATAGCATCATCGAGGGCAACATGAATCATGCCTGGAATGGAGCTTTCTATGTTGGCAGCCCGACAATCAGCAGATTGGGCAAGATGTCCCACCTTATCAAGGATGTCTAAGTGATCGTCTCACATGAGGCAACAACAGCAGTAGGTCCGGGTGGTAACGCAGCAGCAGAGGGACCTGGAGAGTCAGTAGGAATGGTAATGGCATCAGATATACTTGAAGTCCCAGGGGCCGGAGTAGGCAAAGATTCCTCTGTAGGTATAGATCAAGTGGCCACAGCTTCATTCTGCTTCTTTTCCGCTTGGTCCGTAAGATATTCCGCTTCGATCTTTCGGATATCGGTGTAGGCGGTGGCAACCAATTCCATATCTTTCCTTGCATCTCTAGGCACCCGATCTCTTCTGCACAATGCAATGATTAATACCAAGAAAGGGAGAGATGTGTGGCTCTGCTTTGCATGCATATGGATCTCAGAAGCAATGATCATCCTTAGATTTATCCTGGTTTTCTCTATGACGTATCCAAGACAAGCTGCCTTAGCAAGGCGAAGGATTGATTCATTCTGTGATGGCATAATTGTGTTGCACCTGAACCAGTATCTTGAAGCTACATTCAGATCTTTCTTTGCAATCGAAACTCCTTCTGCTAACCATTTCGGAGCATTATCATCTGAGATTAGCGAGGCTAACCACTTTTTCATCTCATCCAGCTTCTCTGTTCTGATCAAGTGCTGGCAGTGATCATTAATCTTATTAGACATACCCAAGGTTGTGTTGATAGCATCACTGTCACAAGCTACCTTCCTTCTTCTGACAACCACATAGTCAACTGCTTTGAAAGACGATACTAGCCTCTTCCGTTGAGGTACCAACGCACTGTATGCATTGTAAAATTCTCTGGCCCAGCTTGGTATATAAGAGCCACGAGGATTTCTGAAGATTTGAAATTTGTGATATTTCAGGCACTACATTATCTCGGGATACCTATCGATCACCCCATGTATGGACAACTTTTTTTCCTTAATGATTGTTCTCAGCCCCTCAGACTTTAGTCTATTCGTTGATTTAGGTGGGGGGCCTTGTACTGGAGGTGCCAGCACTATTTCGTGCTCTGGAACTGGAGGAGTCGGGGTGGTGGATTGAGGATTTCTTATCCGAGATTGGTCATTCAGCTGTTTAGATCGTAACTCATTCCTCTGTACCTCCTTCAGTTCATCTTCATCAGAACCCATACTCTCACTGTCATATGTCGTTGGATCATTGGGGTAAAAACCAGTACTTTTGGAACTTGCATCTGATAGCTCAACGGTTTAGTCCTTGCCCTTGCCATTCCCACCAGTTGTGGAAAGTTTAGTGACCTTGTTCCTGTATGCAGTTGCATCCTCATTGATTGTGATCCCTTTTTCTTTTCCTCAGGGTGGTGTGTTGCTACCTGCTTTGTTTGGTTTAGTCATATCTGCAAAACATTGGGAAGAGTTAGGGAAAAATCAAATAAAAGCACAAGCAATATACTGCTGGAAGACTCACCAAGTGGATCGGTGAGTCGCCGAACCTCTTTGGTGAGCTGACTCTGGCTCGCCGAAAGGATTGGCATCAAATTATAGCAAGACGGTGATGGGAAGCTCCTTTCGGCGAATTGCTGACTACTTTCGGCGAGCATGGGTTTGTCCGCCGAAAGTTACAGTGCAATAGGGGGGTCAAAATAGCATACAAAGGGCGATGAAGAGTACTTTCGGCAACCCATGGCTTCTCATCAAAAGTTACATACTCAAGCATCCAATTTGACACGATATTAAGGGCGAGATGGAGACATTGGGCGAACCGCCGAATGATTCGGCGAGCTCAACCCAGGTCGCCTAATGGCCCAACTTGCCCATTTTCAATCCACCTTCTCAAATTCAATCCCGCAAACCCCGAAAATAGAATCAAAGCATGCACTAACAAAATTCAAACAAGACCCGCACTACCCATTTCCCCGGGATACTCAGATTTCACTCGGATTTGCCTAATTTGGCCATTTGACAATATTTGCTCTTAAGAGTGGTGTCACCAGCTCTGTCTTTGAGAAAATTTTCAAAGTTTAGCGCAAACATGGGACACTAAGACTTCACCCAGTCAATCTAACGACACGCAATCACAACCCAATTCATTAAAAAGCACAAAAATGACGGGCATTTGACAATCAAACAATACGGGCAATATTTTTAAATTAAAATAAGCACTTAAGCATTCTAATCCTATCAGAGAGGCCCATCACACATCAATACGATACGATCATAGAAAATGAGTGTAAAATTTTCAAATGTAAGCTCGAGATTCAAAACCAACCTTTTGTGCCGATTAAAACATGTTTGGAAAGCGAGGCGGCAAAGAAATCCAACTCCGAGCGCAAATCAATAACTAAAATACTAATTGAAAACAAGGAGATTGAGAGTACTACCTTGGATAGCCTTGGATTGAGAAATAGTACCCTTCCAATGTAGCTTGAACTAGCATAATAGAATGCTTGCATGATAGCCTGACTTGGTGTGGCCACATCATTTCATGATAGCTTGGATTGAGCAATAGTACCCTTCCTTGATTAGCTTGGACTTGCATTATAAGGTGCTTTTCCTTGGTAGCCATGAATTGGTAAATAGTAACTACACATGAGTCATGATTTGTCTTGAACTAGTAAAGAAGTACTTTTCCATGAATAGTATGAATATGAGGGACTAATCCCTAATCAAGGTATCATGTTTATGCCGAAATAAGATTACTTCAAGGAAGTATAGTAAGTATGTTTGATATGAGGTTTACTTGTATGATGTATGTTTATCCTGGATTGTTGCTATAGTTGTCTTCCTCGATATGTTTGAATAAAGGTGAAGGTTTCCTTGTCTATGAGAAGTAAGCTAAGGATGAATGTAAAAGATGATGAATGTGAATGAGAGCCAAAAAGAGGTTGCTTAGCATGGGTGAGATTTATGGGGTCTTATCCATACATTGCACAACCATGGTTTGATGTTATTTTAGAAGTATTTCTCTTGTATTATGTTGATATAGATGCATTGATTAGACCTATGACTATGTTATTATATCTTACGACTACATTATGCTTATGTTGATTATATCTTATGATTATGGTATATGTCATCTGTTTAGTAATGCCTATTTTATTCTTATGTTGATGACTTATGCTAGCCATCATATTTAGTACATTTCCATTCTCATGGTTAGGATCTTAGTAGAGCAAGCAAGTAAAGATTTGGTGAGTCCTCATAGCATTGACAATTTGATCACATTTCTCTTATGTCTTTTATTTTATGTTTAGAACTTTATTTGGGCTGCGTCCTAAGTATTTTAAGTATTAGATGGCTTGAGAAAAATTTAAATATTTCCGCTTCTTTTTATGAAAGACTTGATGTTATTTGAAAACGTTTTAATTTCTACACAAATTTCTATTATCTTATGTTATGATATGCTAAGAGGCTTGTATGAGGATTTTTCCGGAGTCTTGTACGCCGTGTCACATGTAGGGTGTACCCCTCGGTCATGACAGGTTGATAGGGTTTTTTCCAATTTAAGTGACAATATTGATTAGAGATTATTTTAACTTTTTTTCAAAGTCGCCACTTGAAATTGAGTTATGGTTTCACAAGTCACCTTTTCTTTTTAATCCCTAACCAAAAGGAAATGACTCTTTATTTTAGTCTACGAACTAGAAATTCAGGTAAGGAATTTGATTGACCGAGGGGAAGGTATTAGGCATCCCTCAAATCCCGTTTTTATAACACAGTCTCCTTAATTGACTATTACTTATCTTAAACTATTTTTTGATATATTATTATAGGCCATGATTTTCTCATATTTATTTTATTGTGGAAATTTTATCGGGTCTCCATTTTGATGCATAACTGCATTCTTGGTCTTGATATTCAGGGGCATAAATGTCTTCTTTACAACACACTTATTAACTTTATCTAAGAGTGGTATTTTTAATTAATGAAATATAATTCTATTATTTGACAAGGTGCATCACCGCATCCTTGAGTTTATTTTAATGTCTCAAGAAAAAGATGTGTAACCACATTCTTAATCGAAACAAATATTTTTAACGGGTCATATATTTTAATATTTTACCTATTACTAAAATGTTTAAGCATATTATTAGTGATTAAATTACCTCTACTATTTATATTTTTAAATACTATTCACATAATAAAAGTCTAAAATCTTAAACAAATATAAAGTTAAATTCGATATAGATGTATTTATATTTTTTGTATATTTACAAGTTATGAAAAAAAAACATTAAAAATAAAAAAATTAAAATGTGTAACTCTTCATTTATTAATTTTAGATGAAGTTGACCAAACAAACTATAAGAATAATTTTTCAGGTATTTGATAAATTTTGGTTGGATGCAAGAGATATTAAATTAATAATAACATATGGTACAAGATGAAAAGCAATGAGATTAAACGTACATAAAATTCGAGCAACTTCATAACACTGAAATAAAATATTATATAATCCTAAAAATCAAATTAGGCAATAAAAATTAAATGGTACCTTTTGTGAGAATCAATTCATGAAAAAAATTAATCTTAATAAGGAACCATGAATGCAAGCCTCAAACTCAACCTTTATTTGTTAGTGTAAAAATAATATGAGGGTGAATATGTATGTTGATGTCCGTGTGGGTAATGGTGTTGTGAAATATAAAAAAATTATTTTGATCTTTTTTTTGTTGTTTTTTGTACGTGTGTTTAGTGTGTGTTTAGGATGATTTTTTTTGTTTTTGTTTTTGTTGTTGCTTCCTCTCTTTTTTCTTTTTTTTTCAAGTGTTGTGCGCGTGTGTGTTCTTATAGGGGATGTGGGTACGTTATCTGATTGTGTGGGGTGTGGGGTGGTGAGTGGAGTTGAGGTAGTGAGGAAGATGTAAGTGGGGTAGTGTAATTGGGGGTAATGGGGTGGTGTTTATGAGGGAGTGGAGTGGAGTGGAAGGTGGGTGTGTTAAGTTATTATTATTATTATTATTATTTTTTAATAATTAATATAATATAATATTATTTAATTTTTTTTAACTAATAAAATTGAGTAGCTAATAATAATTTATAAATAAGAAATACTAGATTACTTATTAAACTAAAATAAAAATAAATCATATTTTTTTGTTCTTTCAAATCTTTTAAAATAAACTTACCAAAATAAGATAAAAGAAAAAATATCTAATTTATATTAAAAGGCAATATTTATGTACTAAAAAATGTGTAAGACCTTAATTTCGGTAAAAAATTATGTATCTACAGTTTACCCCTCTTTGACAGGAAACACAAAGAGTTTTCAGACAAAGAAGTAGACAAAGCGACAAGTTTTGACCGGACTCTTAATTGGAAAAAAAATATGCGACCGAGTCTTGGTTTTGGGCATCGTACATATCTCAGGTTATAAGTGAATCGGTCACATGTAGATCAAAGAGATGAGATGATGAGTTGGAAGTTAAGTGAGGTTCCATCGAGGCTCCAGGTCGCGCCTCTTATCTTTAATTACATAAAAAAAAAAACTAATAGTCAAAAGGAAAATAAAAGTACAAACTCCTATCTATGCAGCTTCTCTTGAGTCTCTACTTCAGTCTTGACTTTGAGATATCACCTTGATTTTTGGTGAGTATATTTATCTTGAATGGAATTTGATTCTTAACTTGCCACTTATAGTGATCTTTTGGCACTCTTCAAAATGACTGCATGTATTCTTGATATGTAGATGAATAGAAGCAGCTGTCAGGAATTCAGGTTGCTACATTCATTGAAGAAGCCGATTCTTGCTATCATGGGGATTGATCATTCTGAAAATAGTTGAAACTTTGTCTAGAATTTCAAATCCATGTTTCGCTTGAAGAAAAACCTGTAAACCATCACAATCAAAAGAAGTAAACAAAAACATTTCCCCAGTTTTCACTGGAAAATTTTTATGAGTTATTAGCAAATGTAAATTTTTTTAAAAAAAAATTAACTCATATTAGAAAGTGCTTATCCTAGGAGAAAGTAACCAAATATAATTATGTAGGAGGGTCCTGCTAATCCAATTCTCCAGGAAGGTCCTGCTAATCTAAAGACTATTATGTAGTAGGGTCCTACTAATCTCATTGTTCAGGAGGGTCCTGCTAGTACCATTATGTAGGAGGGTCCTCCTAATCTAATCTTATTATGTAGGAGGGTCCTACTAATCTAAATCTCATTATGAGGAGGGTCTTGCTAATCCCATTGTTTAGGAACTTTCTGCTAGTCCAATTATTAGGTGGTTCCTGTTAATCCTATTATGTAGGAAGGTCCTCTTAATCTAATTATGAGTGGGGTCCTGCTATTCCCATTATGAGGAGGGTTCTACTAATCCCATTATGTAGGAGGGTTCTTCTATTCCCATAACGAGGATGGTCCTGTTAATCTCATTATTTATTCCAGCTAATCTAAATCCCATTATGAGGAGGGTCTTGCTAATCCCATTGTTGAGAAGGGTCCTGCTACTCTAAATCTCATTATGAGGAGTGTTCTACTAATCTCATTATGTAGGAGGGTCCTGCTATTCCCATTATAAGGAGGGTCTTGCTAATCCCATTGTTGAGAAGGGTCCTGCTACTCTAAATCTCATTATGAGGAGTGTTCTACTAATCTCATTATGTAGGAGGGTCCTGCTAATCTAATTCGGTAAGAGGGTCATGATATTCAGATTATGAGAAGAATCCTATTATTCCTATTATAAAGAGGTTCTTGCTAATTCCACTATGTAGGAGGGTCCTGCTATTCCCATTATAAGGAGGGTCTTGCTAATCCCATTAGGTAGGAGGGTCCTGTTAATGTGAATCCCATTATTTAGGAGGGTACTGCTAATCCCATTATGTAGGAGGATCCTACTAATTTCATTGTCTAGGAGGGTCCTTCTAGTCCCATTATGAGAAGGGTCCTGCTAATCTTAATCGTAATCCAATTGCTTATGAGGGTCCTACTAATCAAAATCCCATTATAAGGAGGGTTCTTCTAATCCCATTATGTAGGAGGTCCTACTAAACTAAATTCAATTATGTAGAAAGGTCTTGCTAAACTAAATCCCATTATTCATGAGAGTGCTGCTCCCATTATCTTGGTAGGTCTTGCTTACCATAATCATCAAATAGAATCACCACAACATTAATATATTTTGCCCCAGTTTACACTAGAAAAATATCATTTAAGATATTACCATAAATGATAAAAACTTATACCAAAAGAAAAATGAAATACATCGATCCAATTAGGGTGTTTGTTTTCTAAAAGGAAAGGATGAGAGAGTGCTGGTTCCCTAAAATGTCTCCAGGGTGTTTGTTCTCACAGGTAAAAATGCCACTAAGCTGTTTATTCCTTAGAAATAAAAGATGGTGCCTCAAGGATGTTTGCTCCCTTAGATCAAATTTCCACTAGGGTATTTGTTCCCTAGAAAGGAGAGTGATTTTTTTTAACAAATAAAAATATTCCCAGTTTTAAAATTGAGGAACTTTGAAACTCTTTTAAATTTATCTTTTTTCGATTATTGTTTTAAAAAAATTATAAAGATCCAATTTTGATCTTTCAAGGATATAATTTTTTTAGACCGAGCCCTATTGTAAGATTGTCATGACCTAGGGGTACACCCTAGATGTATCATGGTGTATTTGACCCCAAAGGAGTCTCATACAATCCGTTAGACTATCATAACATTAGACAATACAAAAGTACGGAAAATTTAAAAACTTTTATCCATAAAATCAAGTCTTTTCATCAAATGCAAGGGGAAGTCTTTACTACACTTTTTCTCTCAAACCATCTAAACTCAACTTGAATTAACACTCTTGGGACACAACCCATACAATAGTCTCGTGACATGAAAATAAAAGATATAAAGGAAATGGTAGGTTTTGTCCTCGAAGCTACGAGGACTCACCAAAATCATCAACTCCTTCGCTCCTTTGAAAACTATCTCCAAGAAAAAAACTCAATCTCCAAACCCTATATTTGATGGTAATGTAGGCAAAGTATGCGTTAGTACAAAATGTACTAAATATGTTAGCTAGCGTAACACCATAATATCATAAGATAAGGGTTAGTCAATGTAAGACATAATCCAAAAACATGTGAAAATACTTTATGCAACATAACTATAAGCATAAGATAAAATATCATAATCATAAGAAAAGTCTCCAATAAAAGCATCATATAAGCATTATTCAACTCCTAGTCATTCA
>NW_006239009.1:138731-184596 GCF_000226075.1 Solanum tuberosum | reverse complement strand
ATTATTAGCTTACCTCATGTAGACAACAGAACTCTCACCTTTAGTCAATCATATCTTGGATGGCAACTATAGCAACAACCCAATGTAAGTTTATACTATATATGAGAACACTTCATAAGTAGCTTCAAGTCATACTTGTGCAATATATGAATAGCATCCCATACTACTATTCACACTAAGTACCACTTTTGGCTATCATACATACTCACTAGTTGGGGACTAGTCCCTCCTTTCTATTTTCCATTAGTCATTTAAGGTACTTCTCTATTTAGTACAAGGAAAGTCATAACACATGAATGAATTATATTTCTCAATTCAAGGCTACCAAGGAATAACACCCTAATAGGCTAGACCGTGCTATAATCTTGCTAACAAAACTTTATTAAGCTAAACCAACTACCTTGGAAGGCACACTATCATGCAAATCTAAGCTATTCTAGGTAGGGTACAAGTGTTCCATCCTAGCTACCATGAAATAGTCCTAGTCCAACTAAGTCATGCTACCCTTACAAGAACACTATGATGCTAATGCAGGCTACCCTTAGGAGAGTATGTGTCCTCAATCCTAAGCTACCCTTAGGAGAGTATAAGTCCTCCATCCTAAGGTACCATGAAATGATCTTGGCCAAAAAAAGTCATTCTCTCATGAAGGTATCCTAAAAAGGCTAGTTCAAGCTACCCTAAAGAGAGTATAGATCATCAATCCTAGGCTACCATGACTACCGCTAACTAAAGCTACCATTGAAATGCATCTTACAATGCTAAGTCAAGCTACCCTAAGGAGAGTGTAGATCCTCAATCCTAAGCTACCAATCTTCACCTTGTCTTACCAAGTCCAGCTCTACATGAAGGGATCATACATCACAACTTAAAGATATTCTAAACTAACAAGCTTTGATTCATTTTAGGTTATTAAGCCAACCTAGAATCATTTTATGTGAGAGAGCATTGCATCTCCTAGAATGTTTATGCCTAAGTGTGTAAATGAGAAATAATACCCAACAAGATCACATCATATTAGCTTTACCCCAAAAGCCCTAACATTGATGACTACAAGCCTTATTCTCAAGCTTTACTTCCTACTATCATCATTATTCCTAGATTTCAACGTATTCCACTCACATTCTTCATTAGTAGGTGATTCTAGTCATAATTGATCATAACGGTTCAATTTCAACTTTACTAGTTATGATCCTTCATAGTCAATAAATCCTCGTTCAATTAATGATTATATGTTCATAACCTTGAACAATTACTACACATGACATTGAGTTTAGAAGATCACCTATGAATTCTCAATTTCACCTTTCATGGCATAAACCCACACAATATCAAATTCATCAGTTAGACAAGAGTTAACCATATAAATCACATAAATTCATCATAATATGATAATTCAATGCTAGATCAATAATAATTAAGTATTATCCACTTGATTGGAATAATACCTAAACAGTACCCACAATGTAGGAAGAAACCCTAGCTAGAATTGCGTTTTGACTTCACAATTGGGGGGAAACCTAGAGGGCTCTATGGGTGGTAGAACTCATAGATGAATAATCTAGCATACCTTGATTCAAAGACCTAACACAATCTTGAAAAAAATGAGGAAATCTTCCCCTCTTCCTTCTATTTTTTTTTTCTTCTTCTTCTTCTAGAGAGAGAATTTCTTGAGAGAATTTGGGTTCTTTTGTGAATCTAAAATAATGATTTGGAAATCACCTAATTAAGGGTATATTAGGTATATATATATGGCCTAATAACTAATTAACCATCCCCACTTTTCCCCTAACTAATATGGAATTTACTCCCAAGTCCCCAACTTAAAATAATTCGACCACAAGCCGCCCCTACACACGAGACCACGACCCACAGACCGTGGGTGCGTTTATGGGTAGTGCTTCACACTCGTAGGTTCTGGTCTGCAGCACCTCAAATGTGGCCTTGTCCCACGAGTCACACCCACGAGGCATGGATGGACCTACACCACATAGGTCCCATCCATAGCTCTATCGAATTGACAGATTTGGGGACTGTTTTGGTGTCCTCCTCAAGGACCACTTTGGTTGGTCCTTGGGGAGTCGTGCCTTGAAGTTCAACCCCTAAAACCTTTGGTATAAGTTTGGGAAGTCATTTTACAATTCTATCCCTCACATGAAACTCTAAAACTCTTACGAAAAGCTCTAGAACTCTGTAGTCTAACTTACTAGTTTCCGGGGTATAACAAAGATTGGCTATGTATCTTGTATACCAAGAATTAGGTAAAACATAGTTTATATAAATCAAAAATTATATTTCTTTTTAAAAAAAAATCAATTGGGAAAGGAATCGGTTCATGTTTTATAATGTCTTTACTTTAGTTGGTACCAACAATTAGTATCATGCATATGCATAACCTTCAACAACTTTCAAAAAAAATTTAGGTCAACTTTGAGTATTCCCTATAGTTTCAAATTGTATCTGAAATAATATACTTAAGTATTTATAAGATTAATCCCTCTTGCATAAATTAGGGATTAAAATTATTCATATCCTTATGTTTAACGTGCATGATATACCATGAGTTTATGCTATTTCTTATGCATTTCACTAGATTTTGTGTGTGTGTTGAGCTATTTTGTTATTAGATATAATAATTTTATGTAATCTTTTGCAGTAAATTGGTTGGGACGCTCTTGAGAGAAAACAATCAAAATTTGGCAGCAACAGCAACCAACGGAGCCAACAACGGACCGTAAGTCCAGTCACGCCCCATAGGTGGTGCAGGGTAGGTGAAGTTCAGGAAATCTAACCAAGTGTAGAACTAGAGAAACCAACGACGGCCCGTATGTCGAGTGATAACCCGTCCTGCACATCCGTCGATGAGATCAGAGATATGGATTTTCAGTACATGAACCACAGAGGCGACCAACGGACCGTAGGTCGAAAAACTGTCTGTAGGTCATGCCGTCAGTTGAAACCACGTCCTAAACTAAATTTCCTTATTTTGTTTCCTAGTTAGTTTTAGGATTTAAAACACTATAATTATGGGTTGTATTTTCCATTTTTTGGAGTTAAACGTTATTTTAGACTTTTGTTTATGGTCTTTTGGAATTATTTTGCATACTCTTAGCAATTTAATTTCCCAAAGTTGGTTTATGCAATTACAATTTGAATTTCAATTCAAGATTTTGGTTTTCATCTATTCGAATTGTAATTTCATGAATTCTTTAAACCTAATTATGAATTGTGAACTCTAAAGCATGATTAGGTAAATCCACAACTAGGGTTGTGGGAACCATGAGCACTTAACTATGTATGAATTATAATTAAGTAATTCTTAAATATTGTTTATGCATGTATTTTTAATATTTTTGTGTAGAAGTCTTTCTAGCGGTGTACAACGTTAGAACTCTCCTCGACCCTACTTGACTTACAAGGGGGTAGAGAGTGAGAAAAGGATTAAAAAATAGAGATTTAGTTAAGGATTTGCTGCTATCTAATAGTCTGAATTTAATCAACTGAGGAAAGGGTGATTACCTTAGTTAATTGACACATTTACTAATTTGGGGTGAAGGTAAAGGTTAGTAAAGTATACACTCATAGATTTCCCAAGTCGCGAGCGAAAGTTCCTATTAAGAATACCAATCACATAGGGATACATAACTTATCGGCCTTGCATGTCAAACACTAGGATAGGATTACTATTATTAGGATTACTGCGTTAAGAGCTTGTGGGGAACACACATACCCTAGTTTCCATCTTATATTTATATATCAAATTGTGAATTTTGCTTACTTGTTACGTATTGATTCAAATCAACAATATGTTACTTTAGTAACAAAAATCCCCCTTTGTTTACTTTTCGTTGAAATAGGATGATGAAAAAGAGATAATTGTGAGTTAAGTTTAAGTCTAAACCATATTCCTCATGGGATCGACCCCAAGCTACAAGTTGGGTTCTTTACCTTATAATGATCTCTTATGCTTCTTAAAGAGAGGTGTAATTTGAGCGTATTAAATTTTGGTGCCACTACCGGGGAATATGACTTTTAGATTAAGTTTAAATACATTATTGAACTTGTGTCAAGTATATCCTATTTTACGTTTTTGTTTTGTTTTAGTTGTCGACATGTTTCAACTCTAGTGTATGCCAAGTACATGGGTCAAGGCGAACCCTTGACCCCCTACGATCCTAAACTAAGAAAAACTTTGAGAAAAATGGTAAATCTAGGGGTACAAATAATCTAATCAGAGAGGGTCAAGAAGATGGAGTTGAATTACAGCCTCTTGGAGTTATTAATGTGCCTGTACAAGGAAAAGGTGGACATCTAATCGAAGATGAAGAAATGTTGCAGAATCCGCCAACACCGAGATTTCGTGATTACTACAGGGTTGACTACGATGCAGTTGGATTAGAAGGGCCTATTGTTCTCCCTCCTCTACCTCCCGGACATACATTTGTGGTGTCTAATAGTCTTATACAAATGCTTACAATAATAGGGTTGTATACTGGGTTAGCTTCGGAAGATCCACATCCTCAGTTGGCTAAATTGAAAAGTGTTTGTAAGATATTTGTGGGACGAACGTAATTTGATATGGATGTCATAGGCTTGAATGTATTCCCACTGTCGTTGACTGGTGATGCTGCTATGTTGTTTTCTGAGCTGTTATAAAATTTGATGTATATATGGGACCAATTACATAAGGTGTTCATGGAAAATTACTTTCCGGTGTCCAAGAAGTTAAATCATAAAGATAAACTGAATAATTTCACAACACTACCATGAGAGTCGGTAAGCGGTTCTTTGGATAGGGTCACTGGGTTCATGAGGACTGTTCCGAAACACCACATAGATGATGATTCACTGAAGGAGTACTGCTACAGGATGACAATGGAAGGGATATGTTAGATACTATTGATGGAGGATCATATGGTGAGTGTACTTTTGAGGAGATCACTGAAAAACATGAGAGGATTTCCCAAAACATTAAGGCATGGAGCACTAGGAAGGCAAATATTAGTCGAAGCACGTTCGCGGTCCAAACTACATCAAGTCAATCCAATGATAACATTCGTGAAGAGATGACTTAAATTAGGATAGAAATTGGCTTGGTATTAAATTATATAAGTGGAAGTACAGAAAAAGTGAATGTGGTAAATTATTAAACTAGAACTCCACCACTGATGAATGTTACTATAAGGAGGTTGCAAATTTGGTAAATGATCAAATGGGGCTTTCCGAACCAAGGCCCAAGCTTCCAATTCAGAAAATTGGCGCCAAGGTCAAAGAAACCAAGGTTGGAACTGTTGTAACTACAACTGAGAGGGAAACTATGTCTAATATGGGATCTTCAATTGTGGTAACAATTACAACCGGAACAACTATGGTAATAGAAATTAAAGAGTTGGGCACTAAGTTCCACCTGGTAATACAAAATCTAGTCATAGAGAGGGTGGTTCCACTATGATTCACATTGAAGATATGATGCAGAAGATGATGAAGATGTTTGATGCAACTGATGAAAATGTGAAGGAGATGCATAATGATTTATCTGGGATTGGTAAGAAAGTTGATGCCCATGCGGTATCGATCAAGCAACTTGAGCAGTAGTTTAGTCAGTGGTCTACTACTGTGAACCCACGTCAGCCTGGTACACTTCCTAGCAACACCATTCAAAATCCAAAAACTGATGGGCATTGTATGGCAGTCACTACTTGCGGAAAAAATAGACTATTGATCCCTTCATTTCGTCTGAGGATGAAAGAGTGGTAGAAATATTTCGGATGAGATTGCGGTTACTAGAGAATCAAAAGATGCTGCTGAAAAGGAAGTTGAGGTGACCCAAAAAGTTATTCCCATGCCTAGATTCCACATCCCTTTCTGCATAGGTTGGTGAAATAGACCGAAGAAAGTAAATACCGTAGGTGTATAGCAATGTTGAAATAGCTTTCCATCAATGTCCCGTTGATAGAATCTTTGGATCAAATGCCTTGGTATGCAAAATTCATGAAGGACTTGGTGACCAAAAAAAGGGTTTTCAGTTTTGAGGATGAAGAAAAGTTACAACATTGTAGTGCTATTGATACTGGGTCACTTGTGCAGAAGAAAGAGGATCCTGGAGTTGTCACTATTCCTTGTACCATTGGTATGTTGCATTTTTCGAAGGCCTTGTATGATTTGGGTGCCAACATTAATTTGATGCCAATGTCGATTTATAAGAAGTTGGGTTTAGGAGCTCCAAAACCGATTGCGGTGCGTTTACTAATGGCTGATCAAACAATAAAGAGGCCCATTGGAGTGTTGCAAGATGTCCTTGTCAAAGTAGAGTCATTCATATTTTGGGTGGACTTTCTGATATTAGATTGTGAGGATAATTTTGATGTTCCTATCATCTTAGGGAGACCATTTCTTACTAGTGGGCATGCCTTCGTCGATATGGAGAGAGGGTAGATGAAGTTTCGATCAAACAATGAGGATGCAACTTTTAACATTCGTAGGTCTATGAAGCATAAAAGTGATCTTAAGTCAGTATTTGTGGTTAATCACATTGTGGGGAAAGAATCTGAGGTATCCATTGAAGAAAGGTTAGGTGTTGATGCGCTAGCAGTGGTGATAATGAATTTTGATAGTGATGGTATTGATGAGTATGATGAGCTAATTTTTGAACGTGATAGGTTCGAGTTTCGTTTCAAGACAAAACAATTTGAATTAGATATAAAGAATCGTGACAACCCACTTGCAAAATCGTCTGTTGATGATCCTCAAAAACTGGAACTTAAGGTTCTTCCATCCCACTTGCAGTATGTATTCTTGGGACAAAAATAGCAATTTGTGTGAATTCATTGCAGCTAATTTGAGTGAACGGAAATTAGAGGCCTTGGTATCGGTGCTGAAGAGGTTTAAGAGGGCTATTCGATGAACTATTACGAACATTATTGGGATTACCTCGGGCATTTGTTCCCACAAAATTCAACTCATGTCGGACAATAGGCCAAGTATTAAGCATCAAAGGAGACTAAATCCCCCTATTCAAGAGGTAGTGAAAATGGAGATTATCAAATAGCTGGATGCTGGAGTCATATAACCCATTGCTGATAGTTGTTGGGTCTGCCCTGTTCAGTTCGTACCTAAAAAAGGTGGGATCAATGTGGTAACTAGTGCAAAAAACGAGCTTGTTCCAATGAGGCCACTGACTGGGTGCAGAGTGTGTATAGACTACCGCAATCTAACAGCATGGACAGAAAAAGATCACTTTCCCATGCCTTTTATAGACCAAATGCTAGATCGTCTTGCTGGCAAGGGTTGGTAATGTTTTCTAGATAGGTATTCGGGCTACAATCAAATCTCCATAACTCTAGAAGACCAATAGAAGACAACCTTTAGTTGTCCTTATGGGACTTTCGCCCCAAAAGGATCCCATTTGCGTTATGTAATGCTCCTGCAGCCTTCCAGCGTTGTATGATGTCGATATTTTCAGATATGGTGGAGGACACAATAGAGATATTTATGGATGATTTCTCTATGGTAAGTGAGTTGTTTCATGATTGGTTGGCACTTTTGGCTGAGGTACTAAAATGGTGTGAAGAGTGCAATCTTGTGCTCAACTTAGAAAAGTGTCACTTCATGGTAAAAGAGGGTATAGTTATCGGTCATCAGATTTCACAAAAAAGGTATTGAGGTTGATAGAACCAAAATTGAGGTAATAGAAAAGCTTCAACCACTCATCTTTGTAAAAGGTGTTTAAACTTTTATTGGGCATACAGGTTTCTACCGAAGATTCATAAAAGATTTCTCAAAAATTGCACACCCATTGTGCAAGCTACTTTACTCTAAAAAGAGTGTAAGTTTGATTTTGATCATTCTTGTCTGATAGTATTTGGATAGTTGAAAGAAAAGCTAATTTCAGCACCTATCATTATATCACCGGATTGGGGGCAACCGTTTGAAGTGATGTGTGATGCGAGTGGGGTAGCGCTTGGCGTAGTATTAGGACAGAGACGAGAGAGGATTCTTCATCTGATATACTATGCCACCAAAGCTCTAAATGTGGCTCAAAAGAACTATACTGTGACTGTACATGAATTCTTTGTTGTGGTTTTTGCATTCGAGAAATTTAGATCCTACTTGCTTGGTACTAAGGTCATAGTGCATACTGACAATTCTACATTGAGATATCTCATGATTAAAAAAGATGTAAAATCAAGGTTCATTAGATGGGTGTTGCTACTGCAAAAGTTTGATTTTGAAGTAGAAGATATAAAGGGAACATAAAATCAGGTTGTTGATCACTTGTCCAGACTAGAGGAGGAAGCTATGATCAAGCTAGAGGATGGAGTTGAGAGTAATGATGTGTTCCCTGATGAACAAGTATTGGCTGCTTCTAATGATCTTATCCCTTGGTTCGCAAATTCTGCTAACTACTTGGAAAGTGACTTGGTTCCATTAGATTTGTCATATAACCAAAGGAAAAAGTTTATGTCTAATGTGAAGAAGTTCTTTTGGGATGAGCCTTACTTGTTTCGTGTGTGTGCTGATGGGATTATTCGTCGTTGTGTGCTTGAGGTTGAGATGATTAGTATACTCGAGGTGTGACATTCATCTTGCCTATAGGTGGGCACCATAGTGGTATTCGGGCTGCTTGTAAGATCTTGTAGTGTGGATATTACTAGCCTACCATCCACTAAGATGCTCATGATTTCGCAAAATTTTGTGATCGTTGCCAACAGGAAGGAGGAATTTCAAAGAAGTAAGAAGTACATATGAACCCTATATTGGTGATTGACTTATTCGATGATTGGGGTCTAACTTAATGAGTCCTTTTATGAATTTGAATGGGATGAAGTATATTCTTCAGATGGTTGACTATGTAACAAAATGGGTAGAAGTAGTCACGCTTTCAATCAAAGAGGGAAAAAGTGTCACCGTATTCCTGAAAAAGAATTTCTTCTAAGATTTGGTACACCAAAGGAAATCATAAGTGATGAAGTTTCACACTTTTGTAATAAGTTTTTCAAAGCATTGCCTGAGATGTATGGAGTTCGCCACAGCGGAGCAACCCTATATCATCCGCATTCAAGTGGTCAAGTTGAAGTGTAGAATTGTGAGATAAAGCAAACTCTTGCAAAGACTATAAATCCCTACAAAACTGATTGGTCATGGATGCTTGATGATTCTCTATGGGCTTATCGCATTACTTTCAAAACTCCCAAAGGTATGCCCCCCTACCAACTTGTATATGGGAAATCTTACCATATTCTTGTTGAGCTAGACAATAAAGCAATGTGGGCACTAAAGAAGTTGAATTTAGATTGGGGTGTTGCGTCGAATCAAAGATTGAATAACATAAATTAGATTGATGAGTTTCGCCTAAAAGCATATAAAGTTCATCCTTGTATAAGAAAAAGATTAAGAAGTTCCATGATTAGAAGATCGAAAAGCGCAAAAAAATTTCTGTGATTTGGTGATCTTATTTAACTCAAAGTTGGGCTTCCTGGCAAGCTCAAGCCCAAGTGGACCGGGCCATTCAAAGTAACTTAGATGTTTCCACTAAGCAGTTGAACTCAAGAAAAAGGAAAGTATGAGGTTGAAGGTGAATGGTAAAAGGAGAAAAATCTACTTGAGAAAATCTGAGAGTATCAATGAAGTGGTACAGGAATGGGATCTTAGTGAAGTCTGAGTAACTAAGGTTTCTGCATCGTGCCACGACTTTAAATCAAGCGGTGCTTGGGAGGCAACCCAAGATGTAAATTCTAGCAAACTATAAGAGTTTTCTTTTCGATATAGGGAGGTTTCTATAAATTGTAGCTTTCTAGATAGTTGTTTATTAATTTTTTGTCTTAGTGTTGGTTAGATATAGATAGTATAGGGTTCATGCCTAAAATGTGTCCAAATAATGTAAAAGGGAAATCCTAAAGTTTGCTACGTGTGCAGGGATGAAAAGAAATTTTTTTGCAGAAAATAAGATGTGGCATTGGTCTACGGATCCCATCGACGGTCTGTCGATCCACCCACGGACCGTGGATGGAATCCGTAGATTCCAGGTATGTGCTCTCAATTTCTCAAAGTATTAGAGTGGACCAAAGAACCCATCGACTGTCACGACCCAGGGGTACCCCTAGACGTAACCAGGCATATAAGACCCCGAGAAGCCTCATACAAAGCACTTAGCATATCATAACATAAAGTGATAGAAAAGGTGCGGGAATAAAATCTTTTCAAATACAATCAAGTCTTTTATCAAAGGAAGCGGAAGTCTAATATGACATTGTCTCTAACTATCTAAACATGAGAAAAATAGAAATCTTGGGACGCATCCCATACAATAGTCTCAAAAGTAAAACAAAGACATGAAAGGGATAGGGGTGATCCAATCTTTAAATACAATGTGCACTCACCAAAGCTTCATTTCTTGATCAACTAGAGCCTAGCCACAACTGTGAGAATCGGGAACGCCGGATCCTACATTTGATAAGAATGTAGGCAAGAGTATGCATTAGTACAATCAAGTATCAAATATTATGGCTATAATAAATAACATAAACATAAGTGTTATTCAACATAAAACATAAGGTATAATCATACCAATAGACAATAAGAATCATAATGAAAGAGGAATACTTCCTCAATCGACCTCACTTATCCTTAGCCAAGACATACGTCATCCGCCACTAATTAAGCTTACATCATGGAAGGCATATCTAGCAACACTCCCCACAAGTAAATTTCATAACACAACCTCATTAATCATACTTACTATTAAAGACATGGCGGTTCGCCTCTATGCCTAGTTTATAAAGGCAAAGGGGTATTCGCCTCCTGCTTTACTTACTTTTGGGTTGTGGGTACTAGCCTCCATAGCCTCATCATATGATGCGGATAGTCGCCTCCACATCATTTTTTTTTATTGAACGACCCTTGAGGGGGTCAGGGGCTGAGCAACACCCCCAGGCCTTATCATATATAAAATTCAAAATATACAAGGAGGGGGACATAGACCTTACCTCCAATCCTAAGGTGGGTCAAGAGTCGACCTACCTACGAAGGTTAGTCCACTCAACCCTATACAATGAGATGTAATATTAAACTAAGCACCTAGAGAGGACTCCTCTCTTAATACAAAGTTACTAATAATACATAAATAAATAAGGGAGACTCTCCCCTTATAAGGAGAAAAATTAAAACTAGGCCTAATCAAGCAACTATACTTAACTATATAGCTTATTCGAAAAGACTGTATCAGAAGAATCCAAATGCAATAAGTTTAGTAATTATATGCTTTCTACTTCTGTAAATTGCACCTCTTGCTATAATTGATAACCACCATCTAGAACTCCATTAGCTGTAGAATTCCTTGTTTTGAAACTTGATTTCGATTATCGAGTAGTAGATGGTTGAAAGTTATTTTAAACAAGAAAGCATGCATGTTGTTATACTGTATGCCTCATTAGAATTTCCACCACCACCAGAATCTCCTGTTCCTAATCAAACAACCAAACTAAGTTAGTAATTAAGCTAAAGATAGAAACAGAAAATCTAGGAAGTGTTTTAAAAAGATCGATTAAGGAGGAAATTTAATCATTCGCAGTTTTTTACGTCTGAAACTTTGAATTCCCATTTTCTCCAGAATATAACTTCCTCTAACTGCTTTTGGTAACTGGTTGGGAGTGTAATAATGTTGGATGATATCATGCTGGTGATTTTATTTGGACAACAAGTCTGATGTATAGTTGGTTTCTCTGTATGTATGAACACAGTGAACATATGCACATTATTTAGCAATGTCTTGTAGTTCCTGCACAAACCTGTTAAGCCTCCAAGGAGGATCAGAAATCTGCAAAAACCATTTGGTTAGTAGTTCAGAATCTACTTCTAAAATGATGTTTTGATACCCATGTTGGATGCACCAATTGAGTCCATAACTGGCAGCTTGTACCTCTGCCTGATTATTGGTCCCTTCACCCAATGGTATAGCAAATGCATAAATAATAGTACCATTGGAATCCTTCAGAATACCACCACCTCCAATCTTCCCCGGATTATTCAAAGCACTACCATCCGTATTCAGTTTATAATTAGGAATAGAAGGAGTTTTCCACCTTACTGAGAGGACACGAACCTCATGTTTACCATGTTCTACCATATTTAAAACTTCTGACCACTGAATTGGCCACTTAATATAAGGAAATACAGTTTTGAGAAGCTGAAACATATCTTTAATAATCAAATATTTAACCCTGCTATTACTAGAAGTCTTGCCCCCATATTTAGCTGAACACCTATTGTTCCATAGATTCCAACATATAACTATAGGAATAGTCTGAATAATAGTCTTGTGAGCTTCATTTTTAACATGACTGCCACACCAATTTAAAAGATAGCTACTCAGGGATGTCTGTTGTACATTAACACCCAAAGAATTTGAATTCCTGATACGTGCTGCAAAATGCCCTTGAATGAATATATGATCCACTTCATCCCATCCTTGTTGATAACAACAAGAACATCTCACAGGTTCAACTCCAAAAGTCCCTAGTTTCTCATTAGTTGGAAGTTTTTTCCTCAAGGCCCTCCAAAGTAGGAAAGACATTTTGAAAGGAATATGTCTATGCCAAATTTGAGAATTAAGATCTGTACTGCTTTTTTTATTTCTACAAATTTCCCAGGCTGATGTACAGGTGAATTTTCCTAATTCAGTATGTTTGCAGACAGCACTGTCTGGAACTCCCTGCAAAATATGAAAATCAATATTTAAAATATAAGGAATAAGAAGAGATGGAACCTGTTGCCTCAGTTTCCTTTCATTCCATTTTCCATTAGTTAGAAAGTGTGCAATGGTAGCATTGTTGAGGCTTGATACAACAGTAGTATAATGAGCTAGAGCTCCTACTCCCAACCAACCATCCCACCAAAATGAGAAACTTCCTGAATTGATTGTCCAACCTATATGCTCTTCTACTTTAAGCTTGTTCCTCATCATGTACTTCCACATCAAAGACTGTCTATTGTCCACCTTTTTTGCAACTGGATGAGCTCTTTGACAATATTTGGATTTAAGAAATTGACTCCATAAAGAGGTTTTTGATATGACAGACCACCATTGTTTGTATTGCAAAAAAGTGCATATATCAGTGCGTCTTCTCATCCCCACCCCTCCTTCTGGACAAGGTAAACTCATAGTATCCAGTGAAGCCCAATGATATTTCCTTTTATCCTAGTCCCTTCCCCAGAAGAAGTCAGCAATAATGGCCTCTATCTATGTGATAGTGGTGTTAGGAGGAGAAAGTGCGGCCATAGTATGTATAGGTATAGATTGTACAGCATGCTTGATCAATGTAATCCTACCCCCAAAACTAAGAATCCTTGCCTGCCATCCACAAATCTTTTTGGAGACCTTCTCAACTAAATGAGAGTAGTAAATGATCCTTTGTCTACCAATATATAGAGGACATCCTAAATAAGTAATAGGACTGCATTTATGGAAAAATTTGTACAATCCTGAATAGTATTGATAATCTCCTATGAAGTAGTGTCTGGAACCATAAAGTGACTCTTAGATCTGTTAATAAGTTGACCAGATGTATGCTCATACTCCTCCAAAGTGTCGATAATTAGTTTCAAAGAGTTTATGTCAGTAGAAGCAAATATAATTACATCATCTGCAAAACTTAGATGATTGATATGTGGTCCCTTGGGTTCCATAAAGAAACCTTTATATCTTGGAAGTTGATGTAGAGAATTAAGCATCCTTGTTAATACCTCTGCTCCTAAAATGAATAGGGCAGGGGATAAAGGATCACCTTGCATAAGTCCTCTAGTAGAATGAAAGAAACCTTGTCTGTGACCATTAATTATAATAGAATACCAATTGTTACTCATTATTCTCCAAACTAAATCAATAAACATTTCTCCAAAACCAAATCTCCTTAAAACCAAACATGTAAATGACCAACACACTCTATCATATGCCTTGGCCATATCAAGTTTGATAACCACATTACTTCCTATCTGGGGTTTTTTAATACCATGAGTAATCTCTTGTGCTAGCATGATACTTTCAGTTATACTTCTGCCTCTCACAAACCCTGACTGATTGTCTGATAACAATATAGGTAAGACAGTAGCCAATCTCATGCTCAACACTTTGGAAATAATCTTATTTGTAAAATTACTAAGGCTGATGGGTCTGAGTTCTGTGAATCTGGAAGGCTGCTCAGTTTTAGGAAGTAAACCAAACAGGCATGAAACATGAACTTAGGCATAATATGACCACAGAAGAATGATTGTACAGCAACCAGAAGATCTTCTTTAATGATATTCCAACAAACCTGATAAAATTTGCCCCCAAAGCCATCAGGACCTGCTGCTGAATATGGATTCATAGCAAACACAACCTGTCTGAGTTCATCTATATTAGGGATTGCTTGCAACATCTCATTCTGATCAGGAGTAATTATTGTAGGAATATATTGAAGGATTCTTTCATCTATTCTGTCATTTTGTCCAGTAAATTGGTGCTGATAGTAATCACAAGCTGCCTGAGCAATTTGTTTCTCACCCTGTATCCACACCTCATTTTCAATACAAATCTTATGTAGAAAAAGCCTCCTTCTCTGACCTCTCATCAAAGCATGAAAGTATTTGATATTGGCATCTCCTTCTTGAAACCATTGTAATTGGGTCTTTTGTTGGAAAATAGCTTCTTCCAATTTCAAATACCTAATATAAGTTGCATTCATCTGATGTAACTTCTGTCTAAGAGCTTCAGTATTATTTGTCATAAGTTCCTCTTCGGACTTCCTAATGGACTCCTCAAACTCCCTAACCTTAGTAAAAATATCACCATACTCCTGTTTTGGACCATTTGCTAAGAGTGGAAGTTAATCTCTTCATTTTCATATGTAATTTCCACACAGGATCACCAGTAGTGACCTGGTCCCAACACTGTTGAACTGTGTTCATAAAATTCCTATTTTCAACCCAACAGTGTAGGAACTTGAAATATTTTGTATGACTTTGATTTCTTCGAATCATCTCCATTAAAAGAGGACTATGATCAGAACCAACAGAGGATAGATTCTCAAAAGTAGTTTGAGGCAGATTCTCTAACCATTTATCATTAACCATAAACCTATCTAATCTCTTCCAAACTCTAGCTTCGGCATCCCTGCGATTACACCATGTAAAAGGAAGCCCTGTGTAACCTAGATCTGTCAATCCACATGCCTCTATAACTCCAATAAATTCAAGACTCTTATTCATATTGTAAGGTATCCTACCAAGTTTTTCCTCTATAGATGTAATAACATTGAAATCACCAATTGTACACCAAGGCAAATCCATATTACCATATAAAAGTAACCTGTCCCACAAAGGTCTCTTCATATACTCTTTACATTTAGCATAAACAAAAGACATCATGAATTTATCCGGGAGAGCAGTGTACTGAAAGGTTACAGTAATATGTTGATCATGTTTTTCCATGACCTGTCCAGTGACATCATTAGACCAAAACAACCAAATTTTCCCATTAGGATTACTGACTGCCTGATCCATTTGAAGTTGCAATTTTACTATGGCAATATGAGACTGATCTACAAATGGTTCCAAGATAGCAATAATAGATAGATTATGAGCTTTCTTGAGAGTTTGTAGTCTTTCTAATGCTCCTTTGGTGTTGATACTCCTAGCATTCCAACAAATGGCCTTAATCATTAATAACCTTTTGATTTGGACCTAGTCATTGGCCTGCTAGTCTGATGAGGGATGTGCCTAGTCTTTTTCCTTCCCCTTGGAGATAAACCATGTTCTTCTGTCATTCTTTAAACATCAGAACATTTATCCTGGATATTGGAACCAAAGACTGGGCCTGTCTTCTTCATGGTGTCATCTGCCTCCTCTTCTGATTCATCCATAGATTGATTATCAGAATCCACCTCATCTTCAGAGTTAAGTGCCCCATAGTCATCAGGGAGCAGCTTGCCCTGTTGGTCTTTAGACAAAGCCTGATCCTTAATAAGTGTACCAGTATTAGTTACATCCGGATCCTGGCCAGTATTCTTTTGCATTCTCTTTTTTATAGCCTCCGTTCTCTTTTTACTCAACCTTTCCCCATATTTATTATTGAATCTACTGTGTTGTCGACCAGTATCTATGATCTCTTGTGTGCCAAGATTTTGTTGATTTCTGAGTTGGGTAGCAGGGGCTGTAGAGTCTCCACTATGGTCAGACTCCACTTCCTCATGTCTAGCATGAGTCAGGTCTCCCTCCTTTTGGACACCCCTTCCTGCAAGTTAGTAAGTTTCTCCTGTTCCCTCCCATCCATACCTCCAACAGCATCCTCAACAACAATAGTTTCAAGGGGTTTAAGGGGTGGGAGCATTGAGTCAATACCTGTAACATCTTGCCCTTTACTCACTTCTTTTCCTGCAATATTTTTTGTTACATTTGTGATTTGCTCACCCTGTTCCTGCTGGTGTTTTAATGCAGGCTACAACCTGCTATCCTGCTTACTGCCCTTGTGGATGGCCAATTCCTCCAAAGGAGGTGGTGACTCATGCACATCAAGATTAATATATGTATTTTGTGTAGGAATAGCCATTATACCTGCCTGTTTGGTGGACTGATCTGGTTGTATGGTGTTGCCCCTTGTTACCTGTTGCTGATTATTATTCCTCCTCCTTTGTGTGTGCCACTGATCCTCTTGCTGCCCCTGCTTTTGTCCCTGATCCTTTTGTTGATTATAAAGATTGGTATTATCATCATTTGGACCAGAATCCTTGTAACCTTTAGGCTGTTGTTGATTGATATCCATATCTTTATTACTCTTGTTTCTCACATTGTCCATTTCCTTTTTCTTTTTCTCTTCATCTTTTTGTCTAATGGTACAATCATTATCCACATGCCCTTGATGCTTACAATAGAAACAATAATCAGGAATATTATCATATTCAATTTTTTGCCATCTACCATCAGTGATATCTTCCCCGATATAACCCATCCAAATATAAGGAGGTCTCTTTTGAGAGAGATCCACTTGAACCTTCACCCCAGCTTGACTACCCCTAGTCTTTTTAATAGAAGCAGTAACTAAGTATAACACATTTCCTATAGGAGAAAGAAGCCCTGTCACAAACTCTTTATTATAACAATGCCAAGGTAATTCTGGTAAAAAGATCCATATAAGGACTATATGGGTTTCTTCACCTGGTTTAAAACTAGGAGTCCATACGTGAATCCTCATTACTTTTCCAGAAATATTCATCCTTTGTTTAGTCCATACCATATTATAATCAAGCTCATTGTCGAGATCATTATAAACATGTCGAGAATTAAAATGCGCAATTTTAACTCCACCGGATAGTTGAGTCTGTAAAATAAAATTGCTCCTAATAAGATCCACTTTAGGCATGGTGGTACTAAACTTTCCAATGAGAGTATATTTACAAGTTGCTGCTAAATCTCTAATGATCTCATCTTTAACATACAGAATAGCAGGTAGACCTAGTTTCGTAGTAATTTTAGGAGCTGTCAAGTTAATGCTAAATTCACATTTGGCCTGATTATGTCTAAATCGATCAGAATAGGTCTGCACTACTACGTAAGGAGCAGGTTAAGCTACTTGATCATGTTTGGGAGTATTAGAAGGAAATTGAGGACGATCAATTCTATCTTTAGTAGCAGATTTAGGGACCTGTCGATCAAAATTGCTAGAAATTCTAGGAAAATTGGAATGGTAATCCTACTGTTGATCAGTTCGATTAGTAGCCCTAGTCTGAGTACCATGAACAGGCCTCAAACCATTAGAATTGCCCTGTTCTTTAGCAACCCAGGCCTTCGATGGATCATTCTCAATTCTATGAAAGTCATTAGCAGAAACATTATATGCAGGAATTACAGTTGGACGAGAATTATCAATAGAAGGTTTACCTGATTCCTTGCCCTGTTTCTTGTTGAAATCTTCCACATTAAAGGTGCTAGATTGACCCAAATCTTAGACATGTTGTTAACTTCTCTATGTCGATTTTTTTGTTGTGAAAATAACCGTCGTTCATCAGCTGAAAACAATTTTCCAGAATCCGTCGCCGGAATTCCTGTAGAGTCGCCTGAAGCTTCTCTTCCAACGTTTCCCCCATGAAACGAGCTTGAAACTTCGGTGGGGTGTCCTGCACGATCAGTGTTACGATCCCCAATAGCAAATTTTGGTCGAATCACCTCCTGAATGTTACAATCTTGAGGACGCCTTTGAGGCGATTCACCGACGGACCTAGCCGCCGTAACCGGTTGATTTCGCGAAATTGGGATGGGGAATTCAGACGATTTTTGGCCATCTTGTACCTCATGAGACTGGGATATCTTTTCGTTTGCCCTTGTGCCATGAATTTGACTCTAATCTCCCATAGAAACATTTGTACGAGTCCCGTCCAACTCATTTTCCTCCATAGCAGTGTGGATCGCCTCTTTTCTCACCTGCGAGGAGTTATAGGATGAGTCTGATGACGATTCATCTATGGATGGTTGTAGATTTTGCTGGTTCAACATTGTAATAGGATCTGGTGGCCTAAATCTATCTGATGGTGGCCCACCATCCATGTTCTTGATGCTGAAATCGTGACAAATTAGCTGAGATGGCTAATTTTTTCAAAAATTCTTGAAGAACTCTAGAGAGAGAAAAATTTTAGAGGTGTCCAACCACTCCTTATTGAGGGTTCAAACCCTACTATCTAAAGTTGGATCATTGCAATCTTTTTAAGGAGAGTTCCACATAATTTCATAAGGAGCATGTGTACTCGCCTCCATTTTCATTCATCATAATAAGAAGGTGGGGACTCGCCTCTTGTTGAAGTCTAAGAGGTAGGGGAATCGCCTCATATCCTTACTTATGGAGGTTTAGGGTAATCGCCTCTAGCCTCATCATTCATTAAGCATGTTAGTGTAGATTCGTTTTAGGTCAGTAATCCCTTCAAACTAGAATTATTCATGTGAGTAAACCTTTCACATTTATACAATTGTGCTTATCAATTTATTATAGAGAAGTATCTCTTCCACATCATAGCATTTACAATCAACAATGCATAGTCTAGGCTTTACTCTCAAGCACTACATCTCATGATCATCATATATGCTTTACTTTCAAGTAATTAACATCATGTTCATAATATATTCTTCAATTAAAAGCAATTCGACTCATAATTAATCAATCCTATAAGGATATATCTATCCCATAGAGTTCCCCTAACATGGCATCAAACCGACTATATCTATTCAACCCTAAAATCATAGGATAGTCATGGGTACATGTAATTTCATCCTAAAAAACATGGAATTCTATCAATTCAACCATAAACAATAATAATCCACTCAATTGGATAAATATTCATCAAAACCTACAACAATGGAAGAAACCCTAACTAGAATTGGGGAAATTCTTCATCAAATTGTGGAATTCTAGGGGAATCAATGGGAGAAAGGACCCCATGGATGAAAAACCATCATACCTTAGTAAAATATCCCACAAAAGCTTGAAAATTCAAGACTTGATATTGACCTGGCTTCAATCTCTCTTTTTTTCTTCCAACTTTTACACAGAGAATATTTGGGAGGTGTTTTTGGAATTCTTTAGGGATTTTGAGAGAATGACTTAATTGGGCGAATTTGGGGGTTAAAATCACTTTTATAGGTGTTTTAGACTTAAGTAAAACGACACTACTTCAATTGAATTAAAACCAAAAAAGATCCTTAAGTCCCTATAGTAATTTCCCTAACATGACCCACAAAACCATGACCTATGGACCGTGGATGGACCAATGGTGCGTCCTGGTCAATCGTGGATCATGGTCAGCGACTTTTGGCCAATCCACGACTTCCCCATCCACGAACCATGGACCCACCCACAGGGCATGGTCCTGGCAGTGGTTCACCGCCTCAAAACAGTGTTTCAGGATGTCCAATCCAGAAGTCCATCCACGGGGTGTGGGTCTAACCACGGGGGGTGGTTGGCCCTCGTGGGTTACACCTGCAATTTGCCTTGTTTCTAATCCGGAGTGTTACATTATCTCCCCCTTGGGATCATTAGTCATGGAATGATATTCTAAGCATGTTTCTAAAGTAACCTATCATGCATGAAACTCATCTACATTCACACAACTAAGGAGGAACGTCAACTCCTATCTTGACATACTCAATGCACCATAGGGAAGTAAGAACTACATCTAACAACCAGAAAGCTTAAAATTTCCATGTTCATGAAGGAACTATCATCTCCAACTCAAAAAAATGCTCAACACAATCTCATGGAGCTCATATGTAATTCAATCTCAAAAAGGACAAATTCAAGGAGGGATCTCCACTCCAATTCAAAGTGCGTTCTACAACTCATCTCATGAAGTCTATAAGCAACTCATACTCAATACTCAACAACATGAGAAAAAAACATCAATAAAGCCATCTCTTTCAAAACTTAAGCTTTTTCATAAACATGTAATTTCAAGGAAATCATAGAAGCACATAAACCACAAATGATTTCAAACATAAGCAAAACAAGAGGAATTCATTACCTCAAGCTAGAATAGGAGGAAAAATATGACGTTACCAGGACATCATAACGGCTTCCGCCTCCCAAGTAGAACTCTCAACTAGATTGTTTCTCCATAACCTTAATAGAAGCTACCTCTTTATTCCTCAACCTCTTGACTTGCCGGTCTAAGATCTAAATTGTAACTTCTTCATAAGAAAGGTTCTCTTTCACTCCCAACCCTTCAAGGGGAATTATGGATGTTGGATCTCAACCACACTTTTTCAACATAGAGACATAGAAAATCGGATGTACTGACGCCATCTCACTTGGCAAATCAAGCTCATATGCAACCTTACCAACACGTCTCAAAATTTGGTATGGGACTACAAAGCGGGGAATAAGCTTCCCTTTCTTTCCAAACCTCATCACACCCTTCATGGGTGAGGGTTTCAAGTAAACTTAATCTTGTGCATCAAATTCAAGGTCTCTCCTTCTTACATCAGCATAAGACTTTTGTCGACTTTGGGTCGTTCTCAACCATTCTCTAATGAGTGAAATCTTCTCAATAACCTCATGAACTAACTCGGGTCCTATCAAAGCAACCTCACCCACCTCAAACAACCTGATAGGGGATCTAAACCTCCTACCATAAAGAGCCTGAAAAGGAGCCATACCAATACTCGAATGGTAGCTATTAGTATAGGCAAATTCTATCGAGGGAAAATGGTCATCCCAACTTCCCTTAAAATCTGTCACGCAAGACCTTAACATATCTTCCAATCTTTGGATTCTTCTTTCCACTTGTCCATAGGTTTGGGGGTGAAGATTTGTGCTAAGCTTAACTTTAGTGCCAACACTCTTTTGGAACGACTTCCAAAACTGTGAAGTAAACTAAGTACCTCTATCAGAGATAATGGACAAGGGAACTCCATGCAACCTTACCACCTCCTTCAAGTACAACTTAGCATAATCTTCCGTTGTATATGAAACTTTGACGGGAATAAAATGGGCCGACTTCGTCATTTGGTCAACTATAACCCAAATATAATTATATTGTTGTTGAGTCCGTGGCAACTCTACTATGAAGTCCATATTCAAATCTTCCCACTTCCAAGTAGGAATGCTAATTTAATGGGATAAACCTCCCAATCACTGATGCTCAACCTTAACCTGTTGGCAATTCGGACATTTAGCCACAAATCCCGTAATATCCTTCTTTATCTCGTTCCAGTAATAGATCTCCCGCAAATCACGGTACATCTTGGTGGCTCCCGGGTGAATAGAAAACTGAGAAATATGGGCTTCGGATAAAAGTTATTCCCTCAAGTCATCGATATTCAGAACACATAAACGACCATGGTACTTTAGGACACAATCTTCCCTTAGGAGAAATCCTCTTTGGACTTTTTTGGTACCGCTTCTTTCAATTCTACTAAGATCGCATCAAGACATTATTTCACTTTCATATTGGGCCAACCTATGAACATATCGAACCAAATCTTTCTTCTCATCATCAACATGTGTAACACGACCCATGGATAACTTACTAAGGGCATCAGCCACCACATTCGTTTAACCGGGGTGATACAGAACACTCATGTCATAATCTTTCAATAACGCAAGTAACCTTCTTTGGTGAAGATTTAGATCTTTTTGGGTAAATACATATTGTAAGATCTTGTGATCAGTAAACACATCTACATGGACCCCAAAAAAATAATGCCTACAAATACTTAAGGCAAATACTACCGCCGCTAATTCAAGATCGTGGGTAGGATAGTTCTCCTCATGAACTTTTAGTTGCCTTGGAGCATACGCAATTACCTTAACATTTTGCATAAGCACACATCCCAAACCCACTCTAGAGGCATCACAATATCCTACAAAGCCATTCGTACCTTCCGGTGAGGTCAACACTAGAGCGGAAGTAACTTTATCTTTCAACTCTTGGAAAATTTCCTGACAAACTTCCGACCATATGAACTTGGCTTTCTTTTGAGTCAAAGCCGTCATAGGAGAAGCAATGGAGGAGAACCCCTCAACAAACCTTCTATAATAACTTGAAAAACCCAATAAGCTTATAATATTTGTTGGTGATACAAGTCTAGGCCAACTCTCGACCGCGTTTGTCTTCTTCGGATCTACCTCAATACCCTTGTCTGTAACTATATAGCCAAGAAAAGCTACGGATCTCAACAAAAATTCACATTTACTAAACTTTGCATAGAGTTGTTAGTCCTTGAGAAGTTGCAATACAATCCTCAAATGATCAATATGCTCCTTCTCACTTCTTAAGTAGATCAAAATATCATCGATAAACACAATAACGAACATATCAAGGTATTGTCTAAACACCATATTCATCAAGTCCATAAACGCCGACGGGGCATTAGTCAAACCAAAAGACATAATTAAGAACACATAATGACCATATCGAGTTCTAAAATCTGTTTTCGGAATATCTTCCTCTTTCACCCTAAATTGGTGATATCCTGACCGGAGATCAATTTTAGAGAAATAACTTGCCCCTTGGAGTTGATCAAATAAGTCATCTATTCTCGAAAGAGGATACTTGTTCTTGATGGTTAGTTTTATCAATTGGCGGTAATCATAACACACTCGGAGTGAACCATAATTCTTCTTAACAAATGACACTGAAGAACCCCATAGAGGGATACTCGGTCTAATGAAACCCTTATCCAATAAGTTCCTTCTTAACTATTCCTTCAACTTTTTAAGTTTCATCAGAGCCATTCTATAATGAGGAATATAGATAGGTTGGCTATCAGGGAGAAGGTCAATCCCGAAGTCAATTTCCCTTTCGGGAGGATCACCGGGTGAATCATCAGGGAAACCTTATGGAAACTCTTATACAATATGGACCGACTCAAGAGTAGGAATTTACGACTCCACATCCCTCACCCTCACTATCTAATAGACACAACCCATCGAAATTACTTTCCTAGCTTTTAGGTAAGAAACAAATTGACCCATAGACATAGAATTTCCACCCCTTCCACTCAAGGATGGGCTCATTTGGAAACTGAAATTTGACAACTCTAGTCCTACAATCACTAAAGGCGTAAAACGAATGCAATCAATCCATACCTAAGATGACATCAAAGTCAATCATATCAAGTTCCACCAAATCTATTACAGTTACTCTATGGGATAAGAAAATAGGACATCTCTTCTAGACTCTTTAAGCCACCACAGAATAACCAACGACGGTAGAAATAGAAAAAAGGTTCTGACAACACTTCGAGGAGCACATAAAATCTTATAGCTATAAAAGGTGTCACAAATGGAAACATAGCACCCGGATCAAGTAAATAATACACATCTATATGGAAGACTTTTGACATACCAATATCAACATCCGGGGAGCTCTCTTGGTCACCTCTAGTTTGGAGGGCATAAAAACGGTTTTGCTTAGGAGCATTACTACTTTAGCCACTCGGTCCAAATGAAGGGTAGGGTTGAGCCCTACAGAGACCATCTCCATCATTCTTGGCAACCGAAGGACAATCCTAGATTTTGTGATCCATTTTACCACACTCAAAACAAGCATTAGAGCCCGTTAGACATTTCCCTTCATGATTTCTCCCACATTTAGTAAAGGTAGGCATCAAAGATTTACCACCATCTCCTTGGGGTTTAATGTTAGACACCCTTATATTTCTTGGCTTCGGAGGAGATTTTGTAGAACGTTGCACGGAGTACCTTTGCCAAAATACAGAATGACCCCATCCATCAGATTTAGAATGTGCAAAGTTGCCAGCATCCACTCTAGCCCTTTTTGTCTCCCTAGATCTTCCTTGAGGTTTTCTTCCTCAATTTGTTGGGAATACACCATAAGGGGAGTGATATCCATATCATGAACAAGCATAGTGGTGTGGCACTGTTTGACTACCATGTCGGACACTCCCGACACAAACTTACTGATCTTGGCCCTATAATCCACCACAATGGAAGGAGCATATTTGGATAGTTGAGTGAACCTCAAAGCGTATTCCCTTACACTCATGTTTCCTTGTCTAAGGTTGATGAACTGAAGTACCTTGGCCTCTCTCATCTCTAAAGGGAAGAATTGATCAAGAAATGCACTTTTGAACCTTTCCCATTATATGGGACCCGCTTCCACTGGACTTGCCTCTTTCCACTAATAAAACCATATATGAGAAACCCCTTTGAGCTGGTAAGCAGCTAGTTCCACCTTGTCAATGAAAGTTACACCCATGATAGCAAGCCCATTATAAACCTCGTCGATAAACTCTTGAGGGTCTTCCTCAAGTTTGGAGCTATAAAATTCGTGCAGGTTCATTCTTGTGAAATCTCTCACTCTTTCCACCGTCGTACCTACACTTTGGTACATAGGGTCTCCCACATCTATGTTAGCTTGCGCCGTCACAACTTGGGCCAACACTTGAAATGCCGTCCTAAACACCACATTCGTCACAATTTAATTCAATGGGTCAATCAGAGCTTGAGAAGGAACTACTTGCCCAACATTGCCTTCCTCAAACTTTCTAGCATTAGCCCTTCTAGTAGCTATTTCCCTGAGAACCATCGGGTACGTATTAGGAAAAAGACTTATAGAATTAAACTCCATGGAACGACTTAAAGAAGTGAAGAAGTGGAATTTCCTAAACATCTAATAGCCTCCTATTCATAAATGTGGTGCGCTTCACATTTATGAAAAAGACTCTACTTGATGTGGTTTAAGACATCCTAGAACCATTCTAAACCATGTTCTCTGATTACCAAGTTTGTCACGGCCCAAGGGAACCCCCTAGACATAACAAGGCATATAAGACCCCGAGAGGACTCATAGAAGCCACTTAGCATATCATAACATAAAGTAATAAATAAGGTGCAGGAATTAAAACTTTTCAAATACAATCAATAGTCTGAAAATTATCTAAACATGAAAAAAAATAGAAATCTTGGGACGCAGTCCATACAATAGTCTGAAAATTAAAAGAAATAAATAAAAGGGATAGGGGTGATCCAATCCTCGAATACAATGAGGACTCACCAAAGCTTCACTTTTTGATCAACTAGAGCCTATCTACAAGTGTGAGAATCGGGAACGCCGGATCCTACATTTAATAAGAATCTAGGTGAGAATATGCATTAGTACAATCAATTATTAAATATGATGGCTAGAATAAACAACACAAACATAAGCGTTAGTCAAAATAAAACATAAGGCATATTCATATCAATACACAATAAGCATCATAATGAAAGAGGAATACTTCCTTAAGCAACCTCAGTTATCCTTTGCCAAGACATAGGTCATCCGCCTTTAGTCAAGATTACATCATGGAAGGCATCTCTAGAAACACTCCACACAGGTCAATTTGATAACATAATCTCAATAATCATATATACTTTTAGAGGCATGTGGATTCTCCTGTATGCCTAGTTATTAAAGGCTAATGGGTATTCATGCCTTGCCTTAATTACTTTTGGGGTGCCAGTACTCACCTCAAAAGCCTTATATATGATACAGGTACTCTCCTCCACATAATTTCATAAGGAGTATTGGGTACTCACCTCCATGTCCATTCCTCATAATAAGAACGTGGGGACTCTCCTCTTGTTCAAGTCTAAAGAGTAAGGGAATCGCCTTATATCCTTACATATGGAGGTCAAGGGTAGCTTTATTATTCATTAAATATTATAGTCGAGATTAATTTCAGGTGAGTAATCCCTTCAACCTAGAATCATTCATATGAGTAAATTTTTCACATTCATATAATCATGTTTATCATTTCATTATATGGAATATCTCTTCCACATCATAGCATTTACAATCAAAATTGCGTAGTCTAGGCTTTACTCTCAAGCACTACATCTCATGATCATCATCTATGCTTTACTTTAAAGCAATTAACATCATTTTCATCATATATTCTTCAATATAAAGCAATTATAGTCATAATTCATCAATCATATAAGGATATATATAATACATATAGTTTCCCTCACAGGGTATCAAACCCACTATATCAATTCAACCCTAAAATCATAGGATAGGAATGGGTACATGTAATTTCATTCTAAATACATGCAATTTTATCAATTAGATCATAAACCATCATAATCCACTCAACTGGATCAACCTTCATCATTACCCATAACAATGAAAGAAACCCTAACTAGAATTGGGGAAATCCTTTATGAAATTGTGGAATTCTAGCGGACTCTATGGGAAAAAGGACCCCATGGATGAAAAGCCATCATACCTTAGTCAAATTGCCCACAAAAGCATGAAAATTAGAGACTTGATCTTGACCTAGCTTTAATAGCCTTTCTTCTTCTACCAACTTCTAGAGAGAGTATTTGAGAAGGGTTTAGGGATTTTCTGTGAGTTAGAGAGAATTACCTGATTGGGGAATTTTGGCGGTTAAAATCACTTGTATAGGTGTTTAAGACTTAGGAAAAATAACCTACACATTGCATTCGTCACAATCTAATGCAATGGGTCAATCAGAGCTTGAGGAGGAACTACTTGCTCAACATAGACTTCCTCAAACCTTCTAGTAGTTATTTCCCTGAAAACCATCGGGTACGAATTAGGACAAAGACTTATAGAGTTAAAATCCATGGAATGACTTAAAGAAGTGAAAAAGTGGAATTTCCTAAACATCTAATAGCCCCCTATTAAAAAATGTGGTGTGCTTCACATTTATGAAAAAGACTCTACTTGATATGGTTTGAGACATCCAAGAACCATTCTAAACATAGTTCTCTTATTACCATGTTTGTCACGTCACAGGGAAACCCCCTACACATAACAAGGCATATAAGACCCCGAGAGGACTCATACAACCCACTTAGCATATCATAACATAAAGTAATAAATAAGGTGCGGGAATTAAAACTTTTCAAAATCAAGTCTTTTATAAATGCAAGCGGAAGTCTAATATGACATGGTCTCAAACCATCTAAACATGAAAAAAATAGAAGTATTGGGATGCAGTCCATACAATAGTTTGAAAATTAAATAAAATAAATAAAAAGGATAGGGGTGATCCAATCTTTGAATACAATGAGGACTCACCAAAGCTTCACTTTTTTATCTACTAAAGCCTAGCTATAAGTGTGAGAATCGGGAACGCCGGATCCTACATTTAATAAGAATGTAGGCAAGAGTATGCGTTAGTACAATCAAGTACTAAATATGATGGCTAGAATAAACAACATAAACATAAGCGTTAGTCAACATAAAACATAAGGCATATTCATATCAATACACAATAAGCATCATAATGAAAGAGGAATACTTCCTTAAGCAACCTCACTTATCCTTAGCCAAGACATAGGTTATCCGCCTTTAGTCAAGATTACATCATGGAAGGCATCTCTAGACACACTCCACATAAGTCAATTTCATAACATAAACTCAATAACCATACTTACTTTTAGAGGCATGTGGATTCGCCTGTATGCCTATTTAATAAAGGCTAATGGGTATTCGCGCCTTGCCTTAATTACTTTTAGGTTGCGGGTACTAGCCTGAAAAACATTATATATGATACAGGTACTCTCCTCCACATAATTTCATAAGGAGCATTGGGTACTCACATCCATGTCCATTCATCATAATAAGAATGGGGACTCTCCTCTTGTTCAAGTCTAAAGAGTAGGGGAATCGCCTCATATCCTTACTTTTGGAGGTCAAGGGTAGCCTACTCATTCATTAAGCACTATAGTCGAGATTAATTTTAGGTGAGTAATCCCTTCAACCTAGAATCATTCATGTTAGTAAACTTTTCACAGTCATACAATCATGCATGCTTATCAACTCATTATATAAAGTATATTTTCCATATCATAGCATTTACATTCAACAATGCATAGTCTAGGCTTTACTCTCAAGCACTACATCTCATGATCATCATTTATGCTTTACTTTAAAGTAATTAACATCATGTTCATCATATATTCTTCAATCTAAATCAATTATAGTCATAATTCATCAATCATATAAGGATATATATAATCCATAGAGTTTCCCTCACATGGCATCAAACCCATTATATCAATTCAACCCTAAAATCATAGGATAGGAATGGGTCCATGTAATTTCATTCTAAATACATGCTCTTTTATCAATTAGATCATAAACAATGATAATCCACTCAACTGGATCAACATTCAGCATCACCCACAGCAATGAAAGAAACCTAACTAGAATTGGGGAAATCCTGAATGAAATTGTGGAATTCTAGGGGACTCTACGGGAAGAAGGACCCCATATATAAAAAGCCATCATACCTTAGTCAAATATCCCACAAAAGCTTGAAAATTAGACACTTGATCTTGAACTAGCTTTATTCTCCTTTCTTCTTCTTCCGACGTTTAGAGAGTATTGAGAGGAGTTTTGGGAATTTTTTTGGGAGTTTGAGAGAATGACTTGATTGGGGAATTTTGCGAACTTTTAGAGACTTACCTCAAGTAAATTAAAACTGAAAAGGTCCTTTAAGTTCCTAAAATAATTTCCCTCACACGACCCACAAAACCATGACACACGGGCCATGGATGGACACCCGGTACATCCTGGTCAATCGTGGATCATGGTCAAAGAAATTTGGGCAATCCAAGACTTCCCCTTCCACGGACCGTGGCCTCACCCATTGGGCGTGGTCCTAGTCGTGGTTCACTGCCTCAAAACACTTTTTCAGGATGTCCAATCCACGAAGCCCATCCATGAGGTGTGGTTGGCCCCATGGGTGACACCTGCAATTTGCCTCTTTTCAAATCTAGGGTGTTACATCGACGGACCGTCGACGGGATTTCATGGGTCAAATTTAGTATTTCTGATGACTGGACTCGGACCCCATTAAAATAAAACCCCTTCATTTTAAACTATTCCCCCATTTCCCTCTTTCCCCCCAACTATTTTAAACTGTTAATATACCCGCATTCATCCCATAATCTTCCCTATTTACTCCCTTATATCTTTCCCTTCAAATTTCATTACCCCCATTCTCTTTCACATCTCCGATATTCTCTATCTTTTTTCCCTCACTACCTCTCTCCCAGAAGATCACTTTATGTTTGGGTTTGCTGTCTAAATTTCTTGGGTCTTTAAAAGAAATTTTAATCAACACACTCCTCCACTTCGCATTGCTAGTAAGGTAATAGATGTCACCATAACATTGATTTGTGTTAATTATTTAAATTGAAATCAACGAAGTGGTACTTGACCTTGGGTAGGAATTTGCATGATAACTTGTTATAAACTAGTCCTAATACTACCCTTGGAACGATGGTAATTGGAGTGCTTGTTAAAATTAACCAAAAAAAGAGAATTCACTGTCTAACTGGGTATTTTAACTTAAGGTTTCACAAGTGACGTGAATGATTGATAAATGTGAATGAACGAAACCCTACGAATGATGAACTACCACATAATATGTTGAAATGCAAGTTTAGACTTAGATTGGTTATTGACTGTCAAGTTTAATGTGTTATATGAAATTTTGGAATTCAATACCGAGAAAAGTTGTGGTACACTGCCAAAACCGACGGACTGTAGGTCATGGTCCGTCATCTACATACAAACAAAAATAGGCTAAGTCAGGAACAACTGTGTGCACTACGGTTCATCGTTCCATCGACGGACTGTTCTTCACATCTGTGGTTCAAACTTCAGAGAACCAAAAAGGGACCTCCTGACCTATGATGGGGACGTACAACCTGCCACTCTATCGACGGGCCATAGGTACCCACTGTATGTGTAACACCCTGTATCCTAGACAGACAAGAAATGCAAATTTCCAGAGCTGCAGGTGCGACCAACGGTGCCACCTACAGACCGTAGGTTGACCCATGAACCGTAAGTGGGGTCCATGGTTGGCGACCTACAGCCCCTCACCAGAAGGGCCAGAAAAATTTGCTAAGTCCAGAACTAGGCCAGGTGCTATAGACCGTAGGTGGGACCACGGTTCGTGGTCTAGGCCGTGGTTCAGACCCCCACATTCCATATCTCCAAAGCAAAACGATTCCCTACCAGGACGGACTGTCGATTAGGGGCCGTCGGTGGCTTCGGCAGATTTTAAGGAAGGGTCATTCTGACTTTTCCCTATGTGTTGGACAACTAAACTACGTCGTTTAACCCCCAAACTACATAGTTTTAGTCAGTTTTAGCCTAGTAACTTAATTAGACTTTACCCAAGTAAATTCATTCTCTACAATTCATCCAAGTTGAACGAGAAAAGGGAGAAAGAGTCGACAAACCCTCTCCAAGAATACAACAAGGTTTCCTCTAGTTCTAGCCCTAAAAATAGAAAGATTTCTCCGTGAAATTCATCACTTGGTATGTGTTATTTCACTATTAAGTTCCTTTCACCCATTAGGTCCCTAGAATTCATCCAGATTCTTGATTCTCTATATCATGTTTAGACGTAGGGTTTTTAGAACTTTATATTATTATTGTGATTCAGTTGTTAGACTAATCCAAATTATATTATCATGTTTTCGTGGAATTGTTGTTTAGTTCTTTGCATGAAACTCAGAACCCTAGTTGTGTAGATTCATTTAGTTCATGAATTCCACTTGCTAGGTCAGTTTATTCAGATATACATGGCCCAGTTAAGAATGTTTATTATCAATACATTAATGTTTCATATTAGTTAGCATGTTAGTATTTTGAGCTATTCAGTATTTCAGAAATTCAGTTATAATGTGTTACTTACATATTCAGTTGGGAGTAAGCTTAACACCGATTTGGACTAAGGGTGAGTCACCCTCATAGTCGCAGAACTGTGTGCCCCTATAGGATAAGTCTCCTCTGTGGGCAACATATTTAGTGATCACGCCAGTCATGCCTTTATACCCCTGACACGGTAAAATAGGTCCTCTAGATGAGGCGATACGTCGGACTCCACAGATAGCTCTTGTGGTTTTATATCAATTAATAGTATCTCCCACAGTCGGATTCTAGTGCATTCACCAGGTTATTAGTTATAGTTCAATATTAAGTCTCAGTATGTTATGTACTTGGTCATTGCATTAAGTTAGCTCAGTATTAAGTATATTTTAGTATTTACATTCAATTCAGATATATTATTGCTCTTCTTGCTTTGTTCAGTTATGTATATATTTTTCAACTTTATCCTATCATGCATGCTCAGTACCTTCCAAGTACTGACACATACTCTGCACTACATCTTATTGTGATGTAGGTTCTGGTCCTCAACATTCAAATCACACATAGATCGGTTCCCGATCTCTTGTTCAGTAGTAATAGTGTGAGTCCTCATTCTGCGAGGACGATAGACATGTTTCCTTTTTATGTTCAATCTTTCAGTTTATGTTTTGCTAGAGTTAGTTGGGGGCATGTCCCAGCATCTCTAGTCAGTTATAGGCTTATGTTCAGACATAGTTATATTCAGTTTTAGATTTGAGTTTAATCTATCAGTTGTTATTGAACACTCAGTTTTATATATTCAGACTTAGAATGCGTATTCCCCAAAATTTTCCTTTATATCATGTTCAAGCTTCCGCACAGTATTTTTATGTTCAGTAAATCTTTAAGTATGCTTATGATATACAAACAGGGTTAGCTTGGGGTCACTCGTGATCCTAGGTCCTGTGTTAGAGCAAGGGGATCTCCTCGGGGTGTGGCAGTATGTCACCAAAATAGTCACCGTCTGTATTTTTTTTTTTAAAATTGTCTAGGTCGGTGTTCTAAAATTATTATGTTGTTCTTTTTGTCTTTTTTTAGTAGTACCTAGTCTTCCACATGTACCATGGCTGCAAAAGAGGCCCTCGTTTACTATAGAAAAGGCAAATCAAAGTTGGTTTCCCCCTCGCATCGAATTATACATGATTCTAGTGGAGAAGAGTACATACTGGGGCTAAGAAGACCCCCCCCCCCACATGCCCCTATGAGCACAGGGTGCCAGAATAGGCAGGCGGTTGTATCTGATGAGGACAATCCCTTCTCCACCACCCCCGTAGTTGCCCCTAGTCTTAGGAGGGGGCCCTACATGCTGATGAATCGCAATCAAGCTCTAGTTCTAGAATTAGACCAACCTCTACCTTCAAGTACACTAGCTTCGGAAAGGCTCATGGCCCTCTTGGCATACCCATGTACCCCTTAATAAATACCACCAAGCCAAACAGGCGTTGTGTCGAGTGCCAGTACCCGATATACTATGATGGGCAGGAACCGGAACGAGAATCAGAGGCAGACCCAAACCATTTCTGAGGAGTGTAGGGTACATAGAGATAGCCTCCACATTGTGGCCACTATTGAGGAGATATTCAAGAATCACTAGTGTTAGTGGATGCCACAAAGCTTGGGGAAATTCAGCGAGGAGATGGCCCGAGTTTTATGCCTCCTAAATGGGCTAAGCCATTATCTCAACCCCCACTTCAGGCTACTGTGGTACGAAATATTTCTGTTGATATCACCGAGACCACTATCAACCGGTTCATTTATTGCCTAGATCAAACTCTGCCAATTATTACAGTGGAGTATGACTACATGATAGGTTCAGAATGGGGAATTCCAAAGGGATGCTGATAAGTGAGAGAATTTACTCCATTGGATGGCACGCCATATTACCGATGGGGGGGAGCATAAAAAGTGGGTTCATGATGAGTCCACAAATTGGACTCATTTAGGGCTATATTTTGATAAAATTAGTGTCCTCAAATGCATATTTTGTCTCAATATCTGATGAAAATCCTTAAGTTTCAGGTATTTGGAGTTTGAGGCAAAGCATGGACACTACTTGGCAAGAAGGAACAAGGCGGCTGAAAAGAACAAAGAAATGAAAGCCTGAAGATCACCGAGCCTACTTTGTAAGTCACCAATTGGCCTGGAGATCTCCTTTTTTACCTGTGTGTTGAGCCTGAAGGGAAAGATCAAGTTGGCGATGAAATGGAGCAGTTGGTACGTCGCTGAGCAGTTCCGTGAAACAGTACCATATCGCCCAATGACTCAAAATGCGAAGAGGATAAAGGATAAAGCAATAAGGTGAATAAATCGACTAGAAGGTGGATCGCCGAGCGTATCAGCGATCTCGACTAACTGCACCTAATGGTCCTCCGCAGCACAAATTTTAAAACACTATAAATACTTGTTTTAATCAAATCAAACTAAACTTCTATTATTCTAACTTTTTAATGTTTTTGAGAGAGTCTAAGTTTTAGAGGGTTTTGGAGACTTTGTTCTAAGACCTTGACGATTCAAAGGGTTTCAAATCCACGAAATTGGACGTGGGTCTCGAAGATTGTTCACTCTTGACGTGTTTTAAGATTTAATTCTTCATACCTAGTTGATGGAAACTAATATTGGTATAAATTTTATCTCTTTTACATGTCTAGCTAAAACCTCAATTATTGGGGTGTGATTTTGTGAATATGGGTTAGATTATCTGTTGGGTCTTGCTTGTAGATGGTTTATTTGTTATTTAAATGTGATTTTATTTAGTAGTTGTGTATGAACTTAATGGAATTGTAGTTGCAAATACGATTTCATCTTAGTGTTTTTGGCTTGCTCGAGAGAGAGGTCATAAAACTAAGACTAGTAAATTGATAGCCTATGGTATTGGGTCGACATGGGTTCAACTCGATAGAGTGAATCCTAGTCCTTCTCCTACACATTTAGCTTGAGAGAGTGAATGGGATAATGCGGAGGCTGTGCTTAATGCAGCAACTCGGTGTTCGAGAGAAACCGAGTTGTTTTGGGGTAAATTGCTCGAGAGAGAACTTACCCCAACTATAGTATAGCCTAGTCACAAATACTCAACAATTTACTATCAAAAGCATGTACCGTATAGTCTAGTTTATCCCGTATTCCTATCACATCCCAAGAATCCCGTCTCTCTATCTAGTTTTCCTTATACTTTTGCTGATTTATAGTTGTTAATTAATACAAACCCCACATTAATAATTGACGCTTGCGTCACCCCTTAGATTTAGTATGTTTTTATTCATTATTATCTATAGCTATGACTAATTAGAACTAAATTTCATTTTTTTATTAATTGTCAAAACCACTCCTTTTGAGAACGATCCCAACCCTTGGTTGGGTTATATCACTACACGCGATCATTTGGCACTTGAACCAAAATAGTGTCAGTTGATTACGTTGAACATCAAAATGGCACCTGCTGCCGGGTAGTGGTGTTAGTTGAGAATTTCAGTTTAGTAAATTTTTGTTCTTCTAAGTCGTAGTTTATTTACTTTATTTTTAGTTTTGTTTTTTCTTTGAGTTGTTGTTGTAGGCAGATACCCGGAGCATGGCTGAGGGAAATTGTGGCAAATTAGCTAAGACGAATCCAGAAGTCGAGAGGGAATTCAAATTAACCTCACTGGTAACTCAGTTGAACGATTTGACCACCAAAATATCAGAGGTGGAAGACCAGTGCAAATCTCAAGGGAGGTACATCCCCCTCATGAGCAAAAAAGGTCTAGAGACAGGAAGAACAATCGTGTCGAGGACACACTACAAATCATTCTCCAAAAGATCACCGAACAAGATCGAGTGTTGGAAGAGATGAAGAAGAATATTGAAGTGTTAAATCAGATGATTGGCTCTCATTCTAGATCCATCCAGCTGATCAGGACAGTTATGAGTTATGCAGTGCCTCCTCTCCACTCAAATGAACTATTGGGGTTACATAGTAACACTAGGGCCAACCCCAATGATAGAGAGTGAGTAAGGACTTGCGTCGGGCCACGACGTTAACTAAGGTGCTTCTTGGGAGGAAACCCAAGGTCTTAAATGCTTTATTTTTGTTTTAGAAATAATGGTGTGTTGATTGTGCCGGTTAAACTGTAAAGAATATGTGGAAATTGCGTTTGGCGAACTAAAAGTTCATTCAGCGAATCGCCGAACAGGTTGGCGATCCCAATGTAAACTTCCGTTTGGACCCTCACTTTGACGGAAGGTCCTGTAAAACTCAGCGAGGTAAGTAACCACTCGGTACATCGCAGAGTAGATCGGCGAGCAATACTAACGTCGTCGAATGGACGCGAACTAGACGGTTATTAAAAGGCAAAGGTTTTAAAGTTTCAAACTCTTCACTTTCCCTCACTTTTAAGCTTCACAAACTTGCACTAAGTGAGTATTTTCAATATTTTTGCATTCCATAGGTATTTTGGTTGATTAATTGTTGCTCGGACTTTTGATTACATTGCCGCCTAGCATTTCATAGTACGTTAATTGGCATAGAAGGTTAGTTCTCCAAACCCCGAGCTTGTTTTTATTAAATTTGTACTCATTTGCAATGATCTTGTTTTAGTGATGTGTGCTGGGCCTCTCTGATTTAATTAGAACATTTGATTACCGGTTTAATCTCTTAACCTTGCCTATGATGTGTTTATCGTATGAAACCCCGTCTTTTCGTGCTAAATGTTGTTGGGCTATGTTTGTTTGTTACTTGATTTGATTGGGTGCAGTCTGATTAGCCCGTGTTTGCGCTAAATGACATAAATTGCTCAATGATAGAGCGGGTGACACCATTCTTAAGGGCCAATGTCATCAAATAGCCAAATTTGGAAAAACCGAAAGAAATCTGAGTATTTCGGGGTAATAGGTATGATGGGTCTGACCTAAATTTAACTATTGCATGTTTCAATTTTGTTTTCAGGGGTTGCGGGGTTGAATTTGAGAAGATGGGTTTAAAATAGGCACGTTGGGCCATTTGGCGAGCTGGGTCGAGCTCTCTGAACCACTCGATGACTTTCCAACTACTTCTGAGTAGTCTGTAGACTGAGCGTCGAAAAATACTTGCCGACTGCAGCAGTCGGCATTCGCCGACTACCAGAGTCACTATATATAAATTAAAACCCAACCATTAAAGTACCTGAATTGCTGTTATTGGTCACACTTTAAAAGTGTCGCCTTTTATATCTCATCTACAACAACACTTATTAAGTGTAAGTTTTCTTATGTACATGCTAAAATTTATAATCCATAAGCTAAGCCAAGTGTGGCCTTTGCTTCCTTATTGCCCACGATTTTAAAGTGTTGCCTTTTCTATCTTATGTATGACAACACTTTGAAGTGTAGTCCTTGCCCATATGCATACCACAATTTATAGTGCTTTGGCTACACTTTTAAGTGTGGTAATATATTATTTTGGCTATAAAATATTTATATGCCACAATTTCTAATTAAAAAACACCAATATTGTTTTGCAATAAATAATCTCAAACATTAAATTAGCTAATAAGTAATTCAAATATATAGAACTGCAATAAACTTCAAAAGATAGTATGTCTTGTGTACATACACAGACTTATAAAGCAATATTCTAAATATGTGTACACAATAGTTCAAAAAGTACTCTTACAATAGTTCAACATATATTCTAGCAATGAATATATTTCACAAAATCAAATATAATGTATTCAAATTTTTACAATAGTTCAAAAACTCTTCACTATCCACTTCCACTTCAATGAGATCAAATTGACTTGTGGCAACCCTTCAAATTTGATCACCTCCATTTCCCTACACATTTAAAAAGAAACTAACAATCAAAACAAACCATGTACAACAAATCAAATTGCAGCAGTTATAGAAGTTAGAGGTTTTGTTGGAGTGAAGGGTCTTGTATAATAAATGTATGAAGTTACTATAACCCAAAAAAGAGACATGAACTTCATGTCACGATCACACAAGATCAATACACTCTACTCCAGACACCAAGACAGGTAGCAGTCGCAATCACACAAGATCAATACACTCTACTCCAGACACCAAGACAGGTAGCAGTCGCAATCACACAAGATCAATACACTCTACTCCAGACACCAAGACAGGTAGCAGTCGCAATCACACAAGATCAATACACTCTACTCCAGACACCAAGACAGGTAGCAGTCGCAATCACACAAGATCAATACACTCTACTCCAGACACCAAGACAGGTAGCAGTCGCAATCACACAAGATCAATACACTCTACTCCAGACACCAAGACAGGTAGCAGTCGCAATCACACAAGATCAATACACTCTACTCCAGACACCAAGACAGGTAGCAGTCGCAATCACACAAGATCAATACACTCTACTCCAGACACCAAGACAGGTAGCAGTCGCAATCACACAAGATCAATACACTCTACTCCAGACACCAAGACAGGTAGCAGTCGCAATCACACAAGATCAATACACTCTACTCCAGACACCAAGACAGGTAGCAGTCGCAATCACACAAGATCAATACACTCTACTCCAGACACCAAGACAGGTAGCAGTCGCAATCACACAAGATCAATACACTCTACTCCAAAGAGGGGTCATGTAAATCAGGATAGCTGTCGCACCAAACAAAGCATTGAAAAAGAGGAAACTCAACTCCAACAACACCAAGACACTCTACTGCAAACACCCAGACAAGCATAAAATTGAAGTATTATTGCAGATTACAGATTTCAGATTATTGCAGATTACAGCTTACAATTCCAGATAGCGGATTCCAGATTCCTCCCAGCAGTTAGAACATTATTCAGATTTCATGAAAGTGGATGTGTAATTCATAGTTCAATACAGATGCCCAACAATTCAACAGGAAAATGAATTCAGCTGCAACAGAGTTTCAAAAGCAACTTAGAGCTCTAATCGTAGAGCTCAACAATTCAGTTGCAACAATTCAACTTTGTTTTACTTTTGGTGTAGCATGGAACTTTCAAATGAAGCTTTAATCTATCTTAGAGATCCTAGAATTCCTACAGATTTAGGTAGAGAAAAATCCCAAGATATTCTCTTGGGAACCCAGGCAGAACTGGAATTGGTGGAATTCTCATAAACTTTGAAGGAGATATCTTTTTTGCTTTTACTTCCCCTTTGGGGCAGGGTACCAACAATCAAGCTGAAATCAAGGTGGAAAAGGGGAAGATGAGACAACAAATTCTAGCAAAACAGAGTCACAATCACACAAGATCAATACACTCTACTCCAGACACCAAGACAGGTAGCAGTCGCAATCACACAAGATCAATACACTCTACTCCAAAGAGGGGTCATGTAAATCAGGATAGCTGTCGCACCAAACAAAGCATTGAAAAAGAGGAAACTCAACTCCAACAAAACCAAGACACTCTACTGAAGACACCAAGACACCAAGACAAGCATAGAATCGAAGGAACCACACAAAATACCTTTTGGAGGACTAGGAATAAATAAGAAACGAAATAGAGATAAAAGGAAAACAAGTAACATGCAGAACAAACATACTTTGGGCTTTTCATGTAGTTGTGACATCTATGAGCACCATTAGGACGAAGATGATCTTGAACTCGAGCAGCTGATTTTCCATTTTCGTAAGTCAAAAAGTAGTTAGGATTACCACGAGTTGCTTCCTTGTAGTTTCCAAAGTACATTTCTTTTGTGAGATGGTCATAATTCTTCCTGAACATCGTGACCTACCACATGATATAGATGTATTACTGATAAACAGTCTAAAAGAACTTTAGTTGCATAGTTAAAACAAATTACTGACTACGCAAACTTTCTCGAAGAAATTCTTGCTGCTATAAACAAAGAGTAAGGTCTAACACTCAAGCTACTTATATTTGCAAGGTACAATTTTACATTCTTGCCTCCACAGTGTCTAACTCCAACCCAACCTTCTTTTTCATTCGTCTAGAAAGAGATGACTCTTTGACTACTAGGTGTTGCTCCATTCTCAAGTATTGGGTAATAAAATTATCCAAATTTATTTCAATAAAATCTAAACCTATTCCTAGCCAAACGATTGAATTTAACACTAGAACTTGAAAGATAAGAAAAAATGATACAGTGAAAAGATATATTACTTCACTAAAAGGTTCCTTCACATCATCTCTCTCAACACTGCTCTCCTGAAATATTTGTCATCATCAGAGAAGGTATTAACAAGAAAAAAGACAGCAGAATATGAAAACGAAGAAAATGCATGCTTTTTGACTATTTGTGCATGTAATTACATGCTTAGACAGAGTTAGAAGACAACCTAGAGCAATCTCTATGACTTACATAGTTAGGAAATATGACCATGTCAACATCTTCAGGTATATCTGCCAGAAGTCTCCGTAAAGAATACTCACTAGTTCCAGGCTTCCAGCTGGATGCATTAGCTCATCAGTATCAAGTTGAATGATCCAGTCCACGCCAGCTTCCTGTAAAGTTACAAGGCAATGAAGTGGATCAAAAGGTAACCATAACTGGAAACATATACTATGTCCACTTTTCTAGTTTAGAGGTTCAAAAGGTGACTATTCGAAGAATGGTTTCAGCCTAATAAAATGAAGGCTAAAATGAGTGGCACTAAGCTTATATATCCTGAAATTTCTAAGCTTCCAGTCTGAATATTGATAAAATGAAGACTAAAGTGTCATAACTTGTTTCTTAGGTTGCACTGAGAAAGTTCAAATGGAAAGATTGTCGGTATCCAGCGAGTACAAAGATTGCAAGCATTGCTGACCAGGAACTGCTCCGAGAGAACGTGGTGTTTGTCATTAGAAGGAACGGACACTTATACTAGTATAACAATGTTACTGAACTATGGCATGAGCATTACCAATCTAAACATTATCAAGATCTCCTGGAACTGCAATGAGGTTATCTTCACTGTCACTGCAAGGTTCTCTTTTCATGCTTTCGGCAGATGATGGACTAGTTGAATATAATTGGAATTCGTCCAACGGATGGAATTGGATAGAACACGGAACACCAGATCCAAGTGTCATTCTTGTTGGTTCACCGGGACCATGCTTCACAGGAGCGCATCTGTTCTTAATAGGTTCAGATGGAAAAATGTATCTAAGGTTCTTGGACGATGGAGCATGGAAATGGAGAAGCTGTGGCTTCCCATATATGGAAAATGAAAAACATGTATCTGATAATCATGATCGTAAAGAAACTTGTACTTCCGATATCTTGCAGATCATTTAGAGAAAATTGAAGAAAACCTCCAAGCGTTAAACAAAAACTGTGACTCCAAGGTTAGTGTTTATTTACAATTCCTCTACTTGCTTCTTGAATATTTGGACTATGTTATACAGACTTTCCATCCCTTTGCACAATTTTGATTCCAAACATTCGAAACTACGTGATCTCACTACAAATAGCAGGGAAAAGATGACAACTCCTCTTTCACACAGATATTATCAGAAAAGGTTGTGAAGGAGAAAAACTTTCAAAAATTGCGCAAATTCGTGAGGAATATCGAAAGTACCCTACCTGAAACAGAGTCAATGAAGCCAGATGTTCTTTCTCCGAAGCAAAGAGGTGATGGGTGACCCACTTCTCAGCGGACTCATCGCTCCTGACCTACCGGACGATAACCCGCACCACCCCTTCCTCAAAGGCTGAGAAGAAACCTTGTTTTATCTCCATTTCCCAAAAACATCAAAAGTCCCAACACTTTTTTCCACCAAACAAGGAAACTTAAGGTTACCATGGATGAAATTTCCAAGTCATAAATCAGATAAACGCATAAGAATGGAGAATTGAGAATAAGTGACTTAGCTAAACTGATTGAGAAGAAACCTTTGAATGAAATTTAGGGGTTTTGTTTTTTTAGAAATTGGGGGGAAATAGAAAATATGGGGGAAGCTTATTATTTTAGCCAAAATATGGTAGTACTCTTATTTTCTGAAATTCAGGAAAAAAGTTATTGGAGGGAACTCGTTAGTTTAGCTTATTTTTTAATGAGTATTTATAGGGCACACTTATAAATATTAGGGGAAAAAATTGGCCATAGATTTCCCAAGTAATATTTGGGAAAAAATTTCGCAAATAGCGTTAGTCCGTACAATTTGTCATTAGTTGATAAATATTTTTGGCAAATTTCCCAAATTTCAATTTTATTTAGCTTAAATATTTTTGTGTGTGCATTTCCATCATTGTGCCGTATGTTTTAAAATTAAACTTTCATCTTATATAACTTAAAATTAAACTTTCATCTTATTTAGCTTAAAATAAAATGTTCATCTTATTTAGCTTAAAAGTAAGATTTTCATCTTATTTAAGCTTAAAAATAAAACTTTCATCTTATTTAGTTTAAAAATAAAACTTTCATCTTATTTAGCTTAAAAATAAAACTTTCATTTTAAGTTTATTAAAGTAAAAGAAAATTTATTATTAAAGTTATCCACATTTTAATTATCGATCAAATATAATTATTAATTGAGTAATAAAAAATTTAATGAAAATTATGTAATTTAGTAGTAAAGTGAACATTTGAAGAGAAATCAAAATATAAATAAACATAATAATTACCCAAATAAATTCAGCTTATGATATAATCATAAATTTAAAAAAATTGTATTTATAAAATGTAAATTTTTAATAGAAAAATATATTTATCATAAAAACAACAAATAATTAAGGTTGTACAGGCGAGTCCCAATTATAGAATCTTTTAATGGGTAAAGATAACAAACGGGTCAAGACCCACCCCAATTCAAATTTGCTTGAGTCAAGTCCGGTAATGAGTTATAGAACGGGTCAAAAACTCAATCCAACCCAAATTTTACTATGTTTTACTTATTTTATTGTTCTTTTACAATATTTTAGTACCTAATAAAATTATTATTTTTCTTTATAATTGCTATATATAACATATTAAATTTTTAAGAGAAAATACATTAAAAAAACCCTGAACTTTGTCGGATAACTTGCTTTAGTACTTAAACTACACGGGCGTTTAAATACCCCCTTAAGATCTTTGAAGTGATTGTTTTTCCACCCTGAGACTATAACACAACTTTCACCCGCCACATCATAGCCACGTACGCGCCACATCATAACTATGTAGGCACCATGTCATTACTCTTTATTTCTTTTTTACTTATTCACTATTTTTTCTTAAACACTTTTTAAAATTAATTATATCAATTGATTAATTTATAAATGCATACCCCCACCCCCTCTGTTTCTTCTTCCTTGTTGTTCACCATTATTCCAACCTTCAATACTTTCTTTTCTTCTTCTTCACTATTCAACAATTTAAGAGGGGTATATAAACGCTCGTGTAGTTTAAGTACTAAAGTAAGTTTTTGTGCCAAGTTCAGGGGGATTTTATGTCTTTTCCCAATTTTTAAAAAAGTTCGTTAAGAATATTTTGACAAGATTTCTGTTGATTCAATATTTATTACATATCACCTAAATTTTAATGGATTGAAATGAGTTAACCTAATAAATAAGCGGACCAATAACCCATCCAAACTTAAACGGGTTGGGTGAATGGGCTTAATTTTGCCAATCATAACTTTTGGCAAGCTATATTGTATAATCAGTGTTAGGGTGGAAGTTCGAGATTTCTAAATTTTGAATTCAATAACTCAAAATTGGTAGTTAAAAGTAGATACCAAATATCAATTTTTTAAATTTCAGTTAGGTATTTGGTATTTGGTATCTGGTATCAAGTAAAACTTTTTTCATTTTGTATTTCATTTGTAACTCAAATAATATCATTACTAAATTGTGATTCTGAATTTATTCTCTTAGATATAATAATTTGAGTATTACCTTTAAAACTAAAATATCCACAGGAAAATTTTGTATTTTATTTTAATTTTAAAATGTTGCTTGAGAATATCTCTTTGATTATTGTTTTATTATTTTTGCCATTATATATAAGTATGATATTTTTCATATTTCTAAACAATTTCTTATATGAAATTTAAACATTTATCGGCTTACATTAAAAAAATTATTTACTACTTTTTCATTTTCTTGTTCATATGTAGCGTTATTGTGTTAACATTTTGTCATGTGTGTGTTTTTTTTTAAATATTTGTTCACAACTCTATTTATTTCTTATCATACTTTTATTTAATTAATCAAGTATTCTACGTGATGATGGAATCTGATTGATGATTGCACTGCACAAACAAAGAAGATTAGTGAAAGAAACAGGGAATACATACATGTTTGAAATATTTTTTATTTGATTTTTTTTGTTTTTTATAAAATAATTTTTAAAAAATAATTTTTGTCAAAAAAACATACGTAAGATATTTAGAATTATTCCTTATGATTATATATTATGTTATATATTTATAAAAATATGTTTATAATTTGTCGATTCCGTTTCGTAATATTTTGATTTTTTAAAAAACAATCAAAACTAATTCAAGTAAAATATTATTGGTATTTTAAAATGTAAGTTTGAACCTATTTGTAGGAATAAGATTAGTTAATATTTGAAATTCAAATTTTAAATTGATTATTTAATGGTTGTGGGTTCTTTTAATTTATTTTTTTTGGATTGGAAGTTTTTTGTTTATATTATTAACTAAGGTTTGTTATATGGATATAATTTAATATAATTTAAAAAATGAAAAAAACACAACCCCATTTAATGTATGAAGATCCACAATTTTTAAATTATTTTATAATTTTTTTTGATTATCAGTTTTAATTTTTTTTATATTACTAATTTAAAATAAATTTAGAAAAAATAAAAAAGAAACTACCCCATTTAAAAATAAAAAAATCACACTTCTTCCTTCTTCTTTTTCTAAAATTAAAAGTGAGGCCCTTTAAACCTCATTTATTTAAATCAAAAAGAGAATATATCATCAAAACAAAATTAAAAAAAAAAAAACAAGAGGCTGAAAGAGAAAGGCAAAACCAAATTAGGCAACCAAAGAAGGACATAGAAATTGATCTTCTTCCATCTCTATGCCACCGCCACTAATGATCTCCAAGCACCAGTCGCTCGCCGGATATCAACTTCCCAATGTCGTATCTCCATCATTTCAGCTGCTTCCACACTCAAAATTGACTCCGGAGATCGGAATCTATGGAGACCTCCCAATTTGAGAAAATGCTACTCTTGTGTGCTGCTATAAAATGCTCCAGGTATGACTTGAAAAACATTATATATGAACTAGAACTCCTTTTCTCTAGTCTAATCATTGATGGGTTGAATCCCACAAAGAGATTAATTCCACGATCTAAATTTAGAACTTTGAATTGGAAAACTAACTCATTATTTCTTATACGATTTATGGGTTTGCAAAAATTTTGGATTGGATCTGTAGAGGACGCATATAGGAGCTATTAATAATCGAATACACCACTAAGAACTTCGGAGTCTTGATTTCGTACCACTTTGGACACCCATATGCTCTCACCAGGTGCATGGTACGGTTGGTTACCGAAATAGCTTCAGACTTTAAAAGTTTGCTAAAGTTATGCATCAATTGTAAACTCCTTCATGCTTCTTATCGGTACTTGTATATCTTATTGTTGTGTAGTACTTGTGAACTAGATAATCTAATTAGTACCTGGCGAATCTGTCTGCTTGATTCTTATGCATGTAGTGTTACATTTTTCTAAATTTATTATCTTATTGGCTGTTGTTGGGACTTCATGGAAAGAGTTGAACTCATAATTACCTGCAAAAACAAAAACTAGGTTAGCAAAAAAATCAGCAAGAGTATTTCCCTCCCTGAAGGAGTGTTGTACTCTTACTGATATATAATTTCTGATTCTATTGATGGAGTTGACCTCCATTGTCACACTCCAAGTTGACTCCCACTCTCCATTAAGAATATCAACCATTGACAAAGAGTCAGTCTCAATAATAATTTGTTGAAAATGTTTGTCTAAACAGTATTGCAGACCCTCTCTAATTGCAATTGCCTCAGCCATCAAGTTAGAAGAATCAACCAACTTCACACCCTTAGCCCCTACTATATTACCATTATGAGCTCTCACACAAAAAGCAGCAAAACTAGGACCAGGATTACCTTTGGAAGCATCTAAGACGGGTAACCCTCCTATCTTTTCTTCCTCGTTTAAAACTATAGTAAAATCACCCCCAATCAACCAAGGCCTATCAATACCATCTGCAACCTGATATAGATCCTCCCACAAGTTCAACCTCTGCATAGCATCACACTTAGCATATACAATTGTAACATAAAAGCTCTGGGGCTGAGTTTGATGCTTCAAACTCAAACTGAGTTGTTGTTCAGTATCTTTGACAATCGTGATGTCAAATTCATGATTAGTAAAGATCCATATCTTTCCATTGCAATTTGAATTGGATCGTGGCATTTTTAATCTTCTCCTATATTTATTGATATATCTAACATGCTGAAAAGGCTCAATTAATGCAACAAAAGCGAAGTGGTGAACCTTATGCAATATTTGAACCCTTTGAAAAGCTTGTTGTGACTTCACTGATCTAATATTCCAAATAAAGGCTTTCATCATTAATGAGATATAACTTTATTTCTCTTTGGTTGAACTCTGATTGGTTGCATACTCTCACCACTGCCCTGCTTCTTTCCCTTTCTAGTTGTCATAACTGTCAATATCGACTATAGGGCTTTAGATTTTCTGGGATCCTTATCAAGTAAAGAACCCAACTTGTAGGTTAGGGTCG
>NW_006239009.1:137524-138631 GCF_000226075.1 Solanum tuberosum | reverse complement strand
ACCAACTTCTTCTTCAACTCTCCAAATGCTCTAAGACTATCATCATCAAAATAGAACTTAAACTCCTTCTCGAGCAGTTTGCATAACGGATGTGCAATTTTGGAGAAATCTTTGATGAATCTCCTATAAAAACCTGGATGCCCAAGAAAACTTCTAACACCATTTACAAAATGGGTGGTGGAAGCTTTTCTATTACCTCAACTTTAGCTCTGTCAACCTTAATACCTTTCTCTGAAATTCGATGACCCAACACTATACTTTCTTTCACCATGAAATGACATTTCTCCCAATTCAGCACCAAGTTGCAATCTTCACACCTTTTAAGCACCTCGACCAGATGATCTAGACAACGATCAAAAGACTCACCTACAACTGAAAAATCACCCATGAACACTTCAATAGTGTCCTCCACCATATCAGAAAATATCGACATCATACGGCGCTAGAAGGTTGCTGGAGCATTCCGCAACCCAAATGGCATCCGTTTGAAAGCAAAAGTCCCATATGGGCACGTGAAGGTGGTCTTCTCTTGGTCTTCTGGAGCTATAGAAATTTGATTGTAGCCCGAATACCCATCAAGAAACAATACCAACCCTTTCCTGCAAGTCTATCCAGCATCTGGTCCATGAACGGCATAGGAAAGTGGTCCTTTTCTGTCCACGCATTCAACTTCCGGTAATCCATACAAACTCTCCATCCAGTAACAAGCCTCATTGGAACAAGCTCATTTCTTTCATTTGGAACCACAGTCATACCACCTTTTTTAGGCACACATTGCACAGGACATACCCAACTACTATCTGTAATGGGATAAATAACTCCCACATCTAACCACTTGATGATCTCCTTTTTAACTACCTCTTGCATAGGTCGATTTAATCTTCTCTGGTTCTCGATACTGGGCTTATGATCTGGCATGAGTTGCATTTTGTGAGAGCAAATACCGGGAGGAATCCCAATAATATCCGCAATAGTCCACCCAATAGCTCGCTTGAACCTTTTAAACACAGTCACCAAGCACTCTACTTGTCCCGCATCCAAATCTGCCGCAATGATGACCGGCAAAATATTATCTCTACCCAAGAATACATACCTCAAATGCGGTGG
>NW_006239009.1:134587-134988 GCF_000226075.1 Solanum tuberosum | reverse complement strand
ATCCAAGTCTGGTCTATCTACACAACTTTTGCAAACCACCCTTAGCTTGGCTAAGTGAGCATGTGGATCCTCCGATGGCGATGCTGAGAATAAACCTCTTGCTATAAGCATCTGCATCAAACTACTAGTCACCACAAAAGTGTGCCCTGGAGGTAAATAGGTAGGACAATAGGTCCATCAGAGTCTACTATATCGATGTTGCCCCGATAGTTGTCATGTTGTCGTGGGCCTGGTGGACCATGCACCCTCTCTGCATCTCCCAATCGATATTCAGCTGGAACCTCATTGTCCCCACCAATTACCCTATGTTGTTGTAACTCAACTACTTCATCTAGATTTCCTCTGACAGGATCAATTGGATCTCTTGGATTGTTCATTCTTCGCAAAGTGCGGTTCAGCTC
>NW_006239009.1:128840-134205 GCF_000226075.1 Solanum tuberosum | reverse complement strand
TGTTAATTACCTCCTTGGTCTGGCAAGTAGTAACAAGGCGAGTTCTAACGTTGGCCACCGTTAAAAAGACTTCTAAGCGAAAGAATTATCAATGCATGCAAAACACTATTCAAGATTTATTTATTTACTATTCATACTTTGTTAATCGCTTATGGATCCCACAACCCTAGTTGTGAAGTTTAGTTACCCATAATAGCAAGAATACAATTCATAATGTTAGACGAAGAAATCATGAACTTACATAAGGAGAATAATAAACCCAGAAATTCAACTTGAATTGCGAAGCCAAAATCACAAAACGAACTTAGGAAATCAATCATTGCTAGGGTTGCAATTTTATCTCCAAAGTCACCAAGTAAAACTAGAATATAAATGTCTAACCCCAAAAAACGAGGTTTACATGCCCTATTTATAGAAAATAAATCCTAAATTAAAAGGGAAACAAATTAAGGAAAGTTTGTTCAGGTACGCGTCTTCAATCCACGAGACTGACTTACGGACCGTCGATGGATCTACGGTCCGTAAGTCCCTTTCGTCAGCCAGGACTTAGAAAATATTTCAGCTTCCAAAAAATCAGCTTCTCTGAAGCAAACGACGGACTAGCAGTACAGACCGTAGATTTATCTACGGTCCGTCAATCCCCTCTGTAGCTCCATACTTAGAATCTTCAAAATCAGGTACTGGAACCCTCGCAGTATCAATCTACGGATCAACAGTATGGTCCGTAGATCAACCTACGGACCGTCAATGGACACCGTGGTTCCACACTTGGTCAGATTTCCCTGATTTGTCCTCCATACCTTGCCTGCTGATCTACGGTCATCACCTACGGACCGTAAATGGACCTACGGTCCGTAGATCACCTCCGTGAATGCCCTTCTTCTACATTTCTTTTAGCTTCTCTATACTTCCGCGCCTGAACATCTTTCCTGCAAAACATGATAAAAACACATAAAAACCAATATAAAAAAGGCCCTTGACACACACAACTTGTAAGTGAAATGTATTAGAAATACCGTAAGCTCACGGTATATCACATATGTAGAGTCTTTGGGAATTAATATTGAAGCAAATTTAAAATCAGAGCAGGTGAAATAATTGTGTTGCTCACAAAAAATTACTATTTTTAGATGAAAACTTAGTTTCTCTTAATTATAATAGTCTTCCTCTTTTGCAGTAGGTTCCTGATAACCCACTTGAAGATTGTCAACAACCATCACACTTGTTCCAGGTGTTCACACACGAAAGGTTAGAGAAAATTTCATTAAAATTTCAAATTTTATTTTAATTGCGTAAATCCTAACATTTATATGATCATGAGATCAACTAATTCCTCTTTCTTGTTTAATATGGATTAATCGACAAACTGTTAATTGCTTGTCATGTACACATAAACAGTCTAAGTGATCATCTTTTTCTTTTGGTTCTTGTTGTTGTTGTTTTTTAGTTGGTATAGCGAAATAAATTGTGTTAATTTATCATATTAATTCTAGTTTTCACCACAAAAGCTAAAACGCCTAATTGAACACACTCCAAATAGAAGCCTCTAAACCCGAACTAAACATCATCCTAAACCAAAAGGACCACCAACTGTAGCTGATAGAACTGACAGAATTTTGATCCGACATCAGAATCTTCGGATGTTGACAAAAGTCAACTCTTTCATGCATTAAGCCTCCAAAATTGAAAAACTTGCACCAAAGACTATGTGTCCTGATCATACTCATCCTCAGAATGTATCATTTCATAATATGTATTTATGGTGTTGCTATGTTCATATTTACTAACTCGAACATGTACCTCTTGCCCCTTATTCTCTTATGTCCCTGCTGCTTGTTGTTGCCTTGTTTTGATGGCATCTCTCTTCTTTTCACTTAGTTTGCCTTGAGATTTGTTGTTGATAGTTTGCCCTTGCTTTGTGCCCCCACTATCTTGTATGTTCTGTTCCTATTCTCTAATGAACATTCTTTTTTCTGATTCTTTTTTTGAGTGTTATCAGAAGTATTAAGATTACCCTGTTGATCATTCTGTTTACTGTGTCCCTGGCCAGAAACCTTTCCCAGATGGATGAGTTCATTGTGCTCGTTCTCTTGTGTGGTCTGATGAGAAGTGGTAGTAGAATCTCTAGGGTCTTTCTTAGGGTCAGTGTGTAAATTCTCAAGTATATCATGATGCAGAAATCCCCCTTTGGATACCCCTTCCTGCAAGTTAGTAAAATTCTCCTTCAACCCTCCATCCAACACTCCAACAGCTTCCATAACAGTTAAACAATTATCTAAAGGGGTGAGCGGTAATCGGAGCATTGATTCAATACCTGTGATCTTAGAGGCCTTCGTATTTTTTTCTTTGTCCATGCCTGCAATTACATTAGGCATAGAGGGAGGATTTTGGGATATAGGAGTTGGTAACACATAATCGGTTATAAAATGTAGGCACCAGATCAAAACCATTTATTATTGTAGTGATGAAGTGCTTTCCTGACTCTGCCAAACTCCCACGTCATACAGGCAGCTGCACAACATTAACACAGTAACGATAAAGGAAGGAAAAACACATCAGGACATTGGAATTCATAGGCAAAGATGTAAGAGATGCTAATTTATCAAGGAGACACTAGAAATGTATCCGATATTAAAATTGTAGGCACGACTCAAAAATGGAAAAGAATCTATGATATTATACAACCTCAACATATCCAAAATCATTAGAGTAGCACTTCTAGAACACAGGTCATTTCCTCAATTTTATAAATACCAAAAAATCAAAATGACATAATCAACAGATCACCACACGAATAAAGATAGAATAATTGGTGCAAATAGTTTAGAGTACTAAACTACTAATAGAGCATAAAAAGAAGTACAAAGTCTAAACTAGGTAGAGAAGTCCACTTCCTTCCTTATATAGGACCACAATCAAGTAAAGGAGATTGAAGATATTACTTTCTTCCTGGTCAAGGGATAGAGATGTAGACTTTTTCAAGGATTTCACTTGTTTACCTGTGTTTTCCCAGCCGCTGCCTTGTCTTCATTATGATTTTTGCTTGTACCTGGACTGTTTGGCAGATCTGGTTCAACAAGATCAATATTAGAGTTATGTGTAATAATATTTTTACCTGTATGACTGTGACTTTTCTGGGAATTTCTTATGCAGCTTCAGTTAAGTTTGTTTAATATTCCTGTGCTTAACTCTAGATACTTAAATATGAGTCTAATCTATGTTAGCAGACCTAACCAACAGTTACTGAGACTATGCTAACCAAAGTTGGCTTATCCTTAAAGAGTACCAATTTGGTGAAGTACTTTGCCTCTGGGCTACTTCAATTGTTATATTCAAGAAGCAGATATTAGTTGTTGCTAAAGCATTTCTGATGAAAAATAACTTGTCTGAATTTCCAAAAATTGTGAACCAATTACAAATCGAAGTTGCAGATGCCTGATGGTTACCTGTGCTTTACATAGAGCTTTACTTAGGGTCGATTACAATTCTTTGATTGACTTTTGTTGTCCTTTGCCTACTCTCTTGTTGATTCTTTGACTCTATGCGTGACGTCAAGTCGTGGTGTAGCTATTGTTTTTCTTTATCATTGGTTCAATCGGTCGAGGATGTACGAACTTGGTTGCCCTTCAAATGATAGACAGTTCGTCACATAATATTAATTGTGTTGTTGCAATAGCTTTGTTTCTTCCTTAATACTAATTATTAGCTTGATGTTATCTCTTGAATCTATTGGATTATGGTAAAATAATCTCTACAACGTAGGACGAGATACCTTCAGAAACATTAGTCATTGTCCTCATATATGTTTGAGCTTCTAATCCAAGTCCAATTGAAAAGAAGATAATTTAGTTCTGCTTCAGGAATTGTTGATGAGCAATTCACTTTTCTCAATACAAACATATAAGCTGCTTTGTTTGGGTATTTTAAACCACGTAAATAATGAACATAATCCTCAGGTTTGATGTCATAGATTAAGCCTGGATCACCTCATATGCTGTTGGAACAACTTGTGGTTCGGCAGAGATATTGAACCCTCGCAATTCACGTTCATGAGTATCATTCCAGCACCACTAGCATCCTTCACATGATGTCCCTTATCAATTCTAGTAACATTACCATCAGATATACACAATACAAATTTTCTTTTGACATTCATGTTCTCCAGTGCCTCTGCGCTGCAAATGCATCATTGACATTTCTAATCAGTGGTAATTAACAGTGTCTCGGAGAAGTCTTTGGGTTGGAATCCTGATTCCCCATCAATTTATTTTCCATCACCAAGACATATTGTGGCTCTTAGTTTTCTATCAGTAGTGCTTGCACCAACGGTGAGAAGCCATGGATCTCGATTATTTACAGTGCCTGGTAGTGGACCTGTATTGCCAGCTGAACAGCTAACAATTAATTTGTTGATTCTCTTGTTGCTTTTTTTTTATTTTCCTTCCGGAAAAATTGGCACACTTATGATTTCAATGAAATGTTAAGTTTTGTATTTCATAAAGTATCAAAATAATCAATTTAATGTTTTTTCTCACGCTAACATGATCAAGAAAACTGGAACTATCGTAGTTGTCACAAATAAAAAGAAGTGGGTATGTTTGAAAAAAAACTACAAGATCTTTCTTTTCTTTCAAAAGGAGGAAAATTTCATGTATATAATTACTGCGTTTGCATCAATTCGTTAATATTTTTGTTTTTAGAAAAATTCAATTAGTCATTTTTTATATCCCAATTTGTTCTAGTTAATGGGGATCTAATTTCTATTATCATATAGTTATAAATTTTCTTATGTGCATTTCGTATGTAGAATTTTTAAGGAAATTGAGGTCAAGTATCAACTTCAACATGCTCGACTTTTGGATTTATGATTTCATAAAGATTTAATGCGAATTTACTGGAGATTTTAATTCCATTTGAATGAGAAGTTAATTAGTTGGTTTTATGTTGAGATTATTATATTTAGTTAGATCTCAATTTTACTTGAGATAGAAAAGATAATTTGTTTTGTGATTGTTTACTTTTACAAGAAGCTTTTTATGTTGCTATTTTGTTCTTTGATTATAATATTAGAAATTATTTTCTTTATATAATATTTCTTGCTTATCATGAAGAAGATAGTTTTGAATGCACAGATTGTTTGTATGTATTTGTGTCTTGAGAAAAACTATATATAGATTTTTCTGGGATGTTTAAAGAAACTTGGTAGCGACATTAGAATATTAATATGACATTTAGCAAAATATAAAATAATGTCACCAATTTTTATGACATTTAATAATAGCATTTGTTGACATTAACTAAAGTGTCAGAAATTTCAATGTGACATTTTATAAATGTCACAAGTAAGTGTCTTGAAATTTGTTTT
>NW_006239009.1:77208-128765 GCF_000226075.1 Solanum tuberosum | reverse complement strand
AAGTGACATTTCATAAATGTCGAAAAAATAAATGTCATATATCTCATATCGACATTTACTTAAATGTCAAAAATAAATGTCATATATTTCATACCGACATTTATGTAAACGTCAAAAATAAATGTCATATATCTCATACCACCATTTACCTAATTATCAAAAATAAATGTCATATATATCTCATATCGACATTTACCTAAATGTCGAAAATAAATGTCTTATATCTCATACTGACATTTACCTAAATGTCGAAAATAAATGTCATATATCTCATACCGACATTCACCTAAATGTCAAAAATAAATGTCATATATTTCTTATCGACATTCATATAAATGTCAACAAATAAATGTCGTAATAATCTTACCAACATTTACATATATGTTGCAAAGTAAATGACGCAAATTCTTTTCAACATTTACCTAAATGTCACAAAATAAATGTCACAAAATCTTCCCGACAATTACCTAAATGTCGAAAAAATCCCCGACACTAAAATTTACGACATTTGGTCCAAATGTAAAATAAATGTCGGTAAATAAATTTGTGACATTTAAACATCATAATACGACATTTAGAAAATGTCATTGTATTTCCACTTTCTTGTAGTGGTAGGAGATTAAGGCTGCCAACAAGTTTCTTTGTTCGAGGAGGAGTTGCGTTTGAGGAGAGCCCGTGATATGGAGTTTGGTTGTGCATCGGGTTTGAGGAGAACTACGAAAGGTGTTCGTGTTGTTGATGAGGCATTAATAATGACGTCGTTGTTGCAGATCCAACAGGTTCTGGAAACTTGAGCCACCCACATCTTGATGGGTCTTCGGCGCATATGCGCCACACATTTACGTCACCCTATTCTTTACTTTTATTTTCTCTATGCATTGAAGGATAATACACCATATTTTGTTGGGGGTGGGGTAAATGGGTTTTTATTGATAGGGTGATGTCTGAGTAATCCAACTCATAATCCTCCATTGGGTTTTTCTTGCCTATGTTATTTTTCCCGAAGGGAATGATTTACTTTTATGTTGAAGCGGCATGTTTAGGATTGTATGTGTAGAAGTAGATAGAAAGAATGAAAGCAACTTGTCCAAATATTGTTAAAATGTGCTCGATCTATAGTTTGAATGAGTTGAATGTGTTTGATCTTTATGTAACATGATAGGAACCGGTATGATAGCATGCTTAAGCTAAAACTTGAACTGGGTGCTTCAATAACTCAATAGTGAAACAATGTGCCAAGAGTGTGTGAGATATTGTATATGTTAATGCAATGTGTGCCAATTTAGAACTTACCCCGTTGGTTCTGTTAAGAAAATCTAGTCTAGGAATTGGGAAATGATCATAGGCCATTGTTCAAATGAGTCCACTTAATCCTAAAATGATCCAACCAAAAGAAATCAATGCTCCCTTTAATCAATATATCGGAGCCTAATGTAGACCACTTCTTTCAATACACCTAACTCACCTTCCCTACAAGACTGTTTTAGCTCTGGTCCCTCCTTAGATATGTGCGCCTTAACATAGGCCAAAAGCCTATGTTGAGGGTGGCTAAAACAAAAAAATTACCTTATCTTAGCCCTGGTCCAACATCGGATATTGTGCACCTCAACTCATGCAAAATACGTAAGTTGATGGTGGCTAAGAAAACGGAAACTAAAAGAGAAGGGTATGAAAAGAGTTGAGTGTAGAAGAAAGAAAAAGATAGAAAAAAAAGATGTAATAGAAGTTAAATGAAACAAAAAGAATTATAATGATGATAGAGACAAAGAAACAAGAAGTAAAAGAAAAAGAAAAAGTGAAAAAGAAGAGCGATAAAGTCAAAGTCACATATGTGCTGAAGAAAGTCAAAGAAAAGAGCAGAAAATAAAATATGTCAGAATTGGTTAGGAAAAGAGTTAAATAGCCAATGTAATGTCAAGGAGGAAAGAAAAGTCACTGACAATATCCACATATATCCTACATGACCCTGAGCCTTCATTACAAGCTAAGAAAGTCATATAGTGATCCTAGTTACTAGTACGGAGAGTCTATGTAGTGAAACTAGGGGCAAACCTATGGTATTGAGCACTAACTGTATTGAGTTCACTAATGAGCGTTAGTGTTGACAGAATCCTTGAACTTAAAAATCAAATTTGTTGTGTGAATGAGGATTTCTTTGATGTTCGGGCTCTAGTTACATTGTTGGAGAGTTGGTACCTTGGTGATTGTTGAAAGTGTATGTGATGATGTTTTTGGCTTGGTTATGTCATATTTTCATCCACATGAGTAAGCTTATTGAGTCTATATTGAAAGATTTATACTGAGTGAGGACTTGATTTAGAAAGCCATATGATTGCTTGAATTGTATGTTTGCTTCTACAGAAGTGTCGTTCAGAGTTTTATTGTGTCGCTTGAGGACAATCAAAAAGTTTATGTTGATGGTGTGGATACACGGTGAGTTAGGGTATTTTTGATGCATTATATTAGATTTTGTGTGTCTTGAGTTATTTTGTATTTAGATATATTTTTTTTATTTAATATTTTCCAGGAAATTGGTTTGGAAGCGGTTGAGAGAAAACGGGACTAAAATTGGAAGTAACAGCAACCAACGAAGCCAACCACGGAGCGTAGGTCCAATACCGGCCCGTTGGTGGTGCATCGTAGGTGAAGTTCAGGGAAATCTGATCAAGTGGGGAACCACAGAAGCAAACAACGGCCCGTAGGTTGAGTAACGACTCGTCATGTACATCCGTCGATGAGATCAGAGATATGGAGTTCCAGTACCTGAACCACGGAGGCGACAAATAGACCATAGGTCGAACCACAGTCGGTAGGTTATGTCATCAGTCGAAACCGCGTCCTGGTCTAATTTTCCATATTTTGTTTCCTAGTTGGTTTAGGATTTAAAACTCTATATATCCTACTTGCCTTACCAAGGGGGTAATGAATGATGAAAGGAATAAACAACAAAGATTTAGTTAAGGATTTGCTGCTATCTAATAGTCTGACATTAATTAATTGAGGAAAGGGTGAATACCTTAAGTTAATTGACACGATGACACATATGGGGTGAAGGTAAGGGTTAGTAAAGCACACACTCATAGATTTACCATGTCACAAGTGAAAGTTCCTATTAAGATTACTAATCACGTACGGATACATAACTTATCGGCCTTGCATGTCAAAAACTAGGATAGAATTACTATTATTAAGATTGATGTGTTATGAGCTTGTGGGGAACACACATACACTAGTTTCTATCTTATATTAATATCTCAAATTGTGAATCTTGCTTACTTGTTACTTATTGATTCAAATCAACCATTTGTTACTCGGGTTACAAAAACCTCCCTTTGTTTACTTTTCTCGGAAAAAGTTTGACTAAAAAGAGATAATTGTGAGTTAAGTTTAAATCTAAATCATATTCCTCGTGGGATCGACCCCAACCTACAAAATTTGTTCTTTACTTGATAACGATTGCTTATGCTTCTTTAAGAGAGGTTTAATTTGAGCGTATCAGTGCCCTAGCAACAAATGAAGTCCTTCTTCATACAAAATAGAATAGTCTGATCTTAGGACGCTTTAGAAGTTACATGTTAAATGCAGGAGATTAAGATACCATATGTTTGGCCGTTGATACTTGAGTTTATGGTATTTTTGATACGTTTCACTTAGAGTTTGTGTGTGTCTTTGGACATTTTGTTATTAGAAATAATGTTGTGTGTGTAATTCTTGTAGGAAATAAGCTTGGATGCAGTTGATGAAGATGCAAGCTGAAAATTGCAGAAGTAGCCAACCAAAGAGCGAACCACGGACCGTAGGTCCAGTGACGGGCCGTGGATGGGCAGTCGTAGGTCCTGGTCTGGAAGTTGATTTTTTAGTACTCAAACCACGGACTGACAGGAAAGACCGTAGTCCAATCCACGGACTGTAGGTGGGAAAGCGTAAGTGGAAGATTAGAGAAGTCTTACTAACTATGGAACCATGGAGAGATCGACAGTCCGTAGGTTGACCCACAGGACGTCTTGCACATGCGTCGTTCGGGGGTCAGAGAATTGAAGTTCCGGTAGCTTTTTTTATTTTCCAAGTGTTGGACAACAGAGAGTGACTGGTGCAAAAGAAAGAGGATCCTTGAACTTTAAATATTCCTTGTACCATCAGACTATTCTATTGTGTGTGAAGAAGGATCCTTGAACTTTAAATATTCCATAACCGACTGCGATGCGTTTACATATGGTTGATAGAACTTTGAAGAAGCCCATTGGAGTGCTTCAAGATGTCCTTGTGAAAGTGGGGTCATTTATTTTTCCGACGAACTTTGTGATACTTGATTGTGAGGTTGACTTTGAGGATCCCGTCATCTTAGGGAGACCATTTCTTGCTACTGGGCGTGCCTTGGCCGATATGGAGAGATGGCAGATGAAATTCCAACTAAACAAAGATGCGTTAACTTTTAACATCTGTAGGTCTATAAAGCAGGAAAGTAATCTTAACTCAGTTGCAGTGTTAAAGCATGTTGTGGAGGGAGACTCTAGAGCGTCTATTGAGGAGAAGTTAGGCGTCGATGCACTAGCAGCGGTCACGATGAAGTTTGACAGTGATGATATTGATGACATGGACAATCTTGATGAGTTGCACCTATAAGAAAATGGAAGTCCAGCCTTGTGCAAGGAGAAAAAGAAGAAGCATCATGATCAAAATATTAAAAAGCGTGAATTTACCCCCGGTGATCTGGTATTGTTATTTCACTCAACGTTGCACCGGTTTCTGGTAAATTCATGTCCAAGTGGACCAGACTATTCAGAGTAACTCAAGGTTACACTGGTTTCCTGGAAAATTCACGTCCAATGTGTTGGATCTTCATATGACATGATAAGGAACCGGTATGATAGCATGACTTATAGTAAAACTGGAACTGGGTAATTCAATAACCCGATAATGAAACAAGGTTGCTAGTGCGTGTGAGAAAATTTGAATGTTCATGAAGTATGTGAAAATCTAGAACTTTCTCCATTGGTACTGCTAAGAAAATTTGGGGTAGAAATTGGAAAATGATCATAGGCCCTTGTCCAAGTTAGTCCACTCAAGCCTAAAAGTCAACCAAAAGAAATAAATTCTTCCTTTGATGCAAATGTTTGAGCCTAATAAATAACACTTCTTTCAATACACCTAATTCACCTTCCCTAAAAAGATTTTTTGTCTCGGTCCCTCCTTTGACATGTGCATTTTAACTTAGGCCAAAAAGATAAATTGAGGGTGGCTGATTTAAAATGTTAACTTCATTTTGGCCCTGGTCCGACATGGGATATTGTGTATCTCAACTCATGCAAAATACATAAGTTGAGGGTGGCTATGAAAAAAGGAAACCGAAAGAAAAAGGGTATAAAAGGATTTGGGTAGAAGATACAAAAACAAAAGAAAAGAAAGAAACTGATGTGATTGAAGTCAAAAGAAGCAAAAAGATGAATTAAAAAAGTGGTGAAGGAAACAATGAAAGATGAAGTAAAACAAAAAGAAGAAAGAGAAAAATAGGAGCGATAAAGTCAAAAGTCACATCTGTGTTGATGAGGGTCAAGGGAAAGAGCAGAAAATAAAAAGATGTCAAGAATTGATTGAGAAAAGAAGTAAAAAGCCAATGTAATGTCAAGTAGGGAAGAAACGTCACTGAATAGTATTCAAATGTACCCTACCCTACCTTGAGCCTACGTTACAAGCTAAGAATGTCCTATAGTGACCCTAATGACTTGTTCGGAGCGTCTATGCTTACGGAATATGACATGATATGAATTTCAAGTTAGGTGTCGATGCAGTAGCAGCAGTCACGATGAAGTTTTGACAGTGATGATATTGATGACAAAAAAGCGCGAATTTTCCCCAGGTGATCTGGTATTGTTATTTCACTCAATGTTGCGTTGGTTTCTGGCAAATTCATATCCAAGTGGACCAGACTATTCAGAGTAGCTCGAGGTTGCACTGGTTTCCTGGCAAATTCATGTCCAATGTGTTGGATCTTCATATGACATGATAAGGAACCGGTATGATGGCATGACTTAAGCGAAAACTTGAACTAGGTAATTCAATAACTCGATAATGAAACAATGTGGCTAGTGCGTGTGAGAAAGTTTGAATGTTCATGCAGTATGTGCCAATCTAGAACTTGTCCCATTGGTCTTGCTAAAATAATCTGGGCTAGAGGTTGAAAAATGGTCATAGGCCCTTTTTAAAATAAGTCCACTCAAGCCTAAAAGTCAACAAAAAGAAATAATTTCATCCTTTGATGGAAATCTTTGAGCCTAAGGAATACCACTTCTTTCAATACACCTATTTCACCTTCCCTAAAAAGTTTTTTTGTCCCGGTCCCTCCTTAGACATGTGCACCTTAACTTAGGCCAACAGCATAAATTGAGGGTGGCTGATTTAAAATGTTAACCTAATCTTGTCCCTGGTCCAACATCGAATATTATGTACCTCAACTCATGCAAAATACATATGTTGAAGGTGTCTATGAAATAAGGAAACCTAAAGAAAAAGTCATGAAAAGAGTTTGTGTAGAAGAAACAAAAAGAAAAGAAAAGAAAGAAACTGATGTGATTGAAGTCAAAAGAAGTAAAAAGATTAATGAAAAAAGTGGTGAAAGAAACAATGAAAGATGAAGTAAAACAAAAAGAAGAAATAGAAAAATAAGAGCGATAAAGTCAAAAGTCACATCTGTGTTGAAGAGAGTCAAGGGAAAGAGCAGAAAATAAAAAGATGTCAAGAATTGATTGAGAAAAGAGGTAAAAAGCCAATGTAATGTCAAGGAGGAAAGAAATGTCACTGAACAGTATTCAAATGTACCTTAGCTGACCCTGAGACTACATTACAAGCTAAGAAAGTCCTATAGTGACCCTAATGACTTGTTCGGAGCGTCTATGCTTACGGAATATGACATGGTATGAATTTCAAGTTAGGTGTCGATGCAGTAGCAGCAGTCACGATGAAGTTTGACAGTGATCATATTCATGACATGGACAAGCTTGATGAGTTTCACCTAAAAGCGTATGGAAGTTCATCCTTGTGCAAGGAGAAAAAGAAGAACCATCGTGATCAAAAGTTTGAAAAGCGCGAATTTACCCCAGGTGATCTGGTATTGTTATTTCACTCAATGTTGCGTTGGTTTCTGGCAAATTCATATCCAAGTGGACCAGACTATTCAGAATAACTCAAGGTTGCACTGGTTTCCTGGAAAATTCACGTCCATTGTGTTGCATCTTCATATGAGATGATAAGGAACCAGTATGATGGCATGACTTAAGCGAAAACTTGAACTAGGTAATTCAATAACCCGATAATGAAACAATGTGGCTAGTGCGTGTGAGAAAGTTTGAAGGTTCATGCAGTATGTGCCAATCTAGAACTTGCCCCATTGGTCCTGCTAAGATAATCTGGGCTAGAAGTTGAAAAATGATCATAGGCCTTTTTTCAAATAAGTCCACTCAAGCTAAAAAGTCAACCAAAAGAAATAATTTCTTCCTTTGATGGAAATCTTTGAGCCTAATGAATACCACTTTTTTCAATACATCTATTTCACCTTCCCTAAAAAGATTTTTTTGGTCCGGTACCTCCTTAGACATGTGTACGTTAACTTAGGCCAACAGCCTAAATTGAGGGTGGCTAATTTAAAATGTTAACCTAATCTTGTCCCTGGTCCAACATCGAATATTCTGTACCTCAACTAATGCAAAATACATATCTTGAAGTTGGCTATGAAAAAAGGAAACCGAAAGAAAAAGGTCTTGAAAAGAGTTTTTGTAGAAGAAACAAAAAGAAAAGAAAAGAAAGAAAACTGATGTGATTGAAGTCAAAAGAAGCAAAAAGATGAATGAAAAAAGTAGGTGAAAGAAACAATGAAAGATGAAGTAAACCAAAAAGAAGAAAGAGAAAAATAAGAGCGATAAAAGTCAAAAGTCACATCTGTGTTGAAGAGAGTCAAGGGAAAGAGCAGAGAATAAAAAGATGTCAAGAATTGATTGAGAAAAAAGGTAAAAAACGAATGTAATGTCAAGGAGGGAAGAAACGTCACTGAATAGTATTCAAATGTACCCTACCTGACCCTGAGCCTACGTTACAATCTAAGAAAGTCCTATAGTGACCCTAATGACTTGTTCGGAGCGTCTATGCTTACGGAATATGACATGATATGAATTTTAAGTTAGGTGTCGATGCAGTAGCAGCAGTCACGATGAAGTTTGACAGTGATCATATTGATGACATGGACAAGGTTGATGAGTTTCACTAAAAGCATATGGAAGTTCATCCTTGTGCAAGGAGAAAAAGAAGAAGCATCCTGATCAACAGACTGAAAAGCGCGAATTTACCCCAGGTGATCTGGTATTGTTATTTCACTCAATGTTGCGTTGGTTTCTGGCAAATTCATATCCAAGTGGACCAGACTATTCAGAGTAACTCAAGGTTGCACTGGTTTCCTGGAAAATTCACGTCCAATGTGTTTGATCTTCATATGACATGACAAGGAACCGGTATGATGGCATGACTTAAGCGAAAACTTGAACTACGTAATTCAATAACCCGATAAAGAAACAATGTGGCTAGTGCGTGTGAGAAAGTTTGAATGTTCATGCAGCATGTGCCAATCTAGAACTTTCCCCATTGGTCCTGCTAAGATAATCTGGGCTAGAAGTTGGAAAATGATCGTAGGCCCTTTTTCAAATAAGTCCACTCAACCCTAAAAGTCAACCAAAAGAAATAATTTCTTCCTTTGATGAAAATCTTTGAGCCTAACGAATACCAGTTCTTTCAATACACCTATTTAACCTTCCCTAAAAAGATTTTTTCGTCCCGGTCCCTCCTTAGACATGGGCACCTTAACTTAAGGCAAAATCCTAAATTGAGGGTGGCTGATTTAAAATGTTAACCTAATCTTGTCCCTGGTCCAACATCGGATATTCTGTACCTCAACTAATGCAAAATACATATGTTGAAGGTGGCTATGAAAAAAGGAAACCTAAAGAAAAAGGTCATGAAAAGAGTTTGTGTAGAAGAAACAAAAAGAAAAGAAAAGAAAGAAACTGATGTGACTGAAGTCAAAAGAAGAAAAAAGATGAATGAAAAAAGTGGTGAAAGAAACAATGAAAGATGAAGTAAAACAAAAAGAAGAAAGAGAAAAATAAGTGCGATCAAGTCAAAAGTCACATCTGTGTTGAAGAGAGTTAAGGGAAAGAGCAGAAAATAAAAAGATATCAAGAATTGATAGAGAAAAGAGGTAAAAAGCCAATGTAGTGTCAAGGAGGGAAGAAACGTCACTGAACAGTATTCAAATGTACCCTACCTGACCCTGAGCCTACGTTACAAGCTAAGAAAGTCCTCTAGTGACCCTAATGACTTGTTCGGAGCATCTATGCTTACGAAATATGACATGATATGAATTTCAAGTTAGGTGTCGATGCAGTAACAGCAGTCACGATGAAGTTTGACAGTGATCATATTCATGACATGGACAAGCTTGATGAGTTTCACCTAAAAGCATATAGAAGTTCATCCTTGTGCAAGGAGAAAAAGAAGAAGCATCGTGATCAAAAGTCTGAAAAGCGCGAATTTACCCCAGGTGATCTGGTATTGTTATTTCACTCAATGTTGCGTTGGTTTCTGGCAAATTCATATCCAAGTGGACCAGACTATTCAGAGTAACTCAAGGTTGCACTGGTTTACTGGAAAATTCACGTCCAATGTGTTGGATCTTCATATGAGATGATAAGGAACTGGTATGATGGCATGACTTAAGCGAAAACTTGAACTAGGTAATTCAATAACCCGATAATGAAACAATGTGGCTAGTGTGTGTGAGAAAGTTTGAATGTTCATGCAGTATGTGCCAATCTAGAACTTGCCCCATTGGTCCTGCAAAGATAATCTGGGCTAGAAGTTGAAAAATGAGCATAGGCCCTTTTTCAAATTAGTCCACTCAACCTAAAAAGTCAACCAAAAGAAATAATTTCTTCGTTTGATGGAAAACTTTGAGCCTAATGAATACCACTTCTTTCAATACACCTATTCCACATTCCCTAAAACGATTTTTTTCTCCCGGACCCTCCTTAGACATGTGCACCTTAACTTAGACCAAAAGCCTAAATTGAGGGTGGCTGATTTAAAATGTTAACCTAAACTTGGCCCTGGTCCAACATCGGATATTTTGTACCTCAACTCTTGCAAAATACATATGTTGAAGGTGGCTATGAAAAAAGGAAACCTAAATAAAAATATCCCAGTGAGGGTGGCTGATCGTAGGCCCTTTTTCAAATAAGTCCACTCAAGCCTAAAAGTCAAGCAAAAGAAATAATTTCCTCCTTTGATGGAAATCTTTGAGCCTAATGAATACCACTTCTTTCAATACACCTATTTCACCTTCCCTAAAAAGATTTATTTGTCCTGGTCCCTCCTTAGACATGTGCACCTTAACTTAGGCCAAAAGCCTAAATTGAGGGTGGCTTATTTAAAATGTTAAGTTAATCTTGGCCCTGGTCCAACATCGGATATTTTGTACCTCAACTCACGCAAAATACATATGTTGAAGGTGGCAATGAAAAAAGGAAACCGAAAGAAAAAGGTCATGAAAAGATTTTGTGTAGAAGAAACAAAAAGAAAAGAAAAGAAAGAAACTGATGTGATTGAAGTCAAAAGAAGCAAAAAGATGAATGAAAAAAGTGGTGAAAGAAACAATGAAAGATGAAGTAAAACAAAAAGAAGAAAGAGAAAAATAAGAGCGATAAAGTCAAAAGTCACATCTGTGTTGAAGAAAGTCAAGGGAAAGAGCAGAAAATAAAAAGATGTCAAGAATTGATTGAGGAAAGAGGTAAAAAGCCAATGTAATGTCAAGGAGGAAAGAAACGTCACTGAACAGTTTTCAAATGTACCTTACCTGACCTTGAGACTACATTACAAGCTAAGAAAGTCCTATAGTGACCCTAATGACTTGTTCGGAGCGTCTATGCTTACGGAATATGATATGGTATGAATTTCAAGTTAGGTGTCGATGCAGTAGCAGCAGTCACGATGAAGTTTGACAGTGATCATATTCATGACATGGACAAGCTTGATGAGTTTCACCTAAAAGCATATGGAAGTTCATCCTTGTGCAAGGAGAAAAATAAGAAGCATCGTGATCAAAAGTCTGAAAAGCGCAAATTTACCCCAGGTGATCTGGTATTGTTATTTCACTCAATGTTGCGTTGGTTTCTGGCAAATTCATATCCAAGTGGACCAGACTATTCAGAGTAACTCAAGGTTGCACTGGTTTCCTAGCAAATTCATTTCCAATGTGTTGGATCTTCGTATGACATGATAAGGAACCGGTATGATAGCATGACTTAAGCGAAAACTTGAACTAGGTAATTCAATAACCCGATAATGAAACAATATGGCTAGTGCGTGTATGAAAGTTTTAATGTTCATGCAGTATGTGCCAATCTAGAACTTGCCCCATTGGTCCTGCTAAGATAATTTGGGCTAGAAGTTGGAAAATGATCATAGGCCCTTTTTCAAATAAGTCCACTCAAGCCTAAAAGTCAACCAAAAGAAATAATTTCTTCCTTTGATGGAAATCTTTGAGCCTAATGAATACCACTTCTTTCAATACACCTATTTCACCTTCCCTAAAAATATTTTTTTGTCCCGGTCCCTCCTTAGACATGTGCACCTTAACTTAGGCCAAAAGCCTAAATTAAGGGCGGCTGATTTAAAATGTTAACTTAATCTTGGCCCTGGTCCAACATCGGATATTCTGTTCCTCAACTCATGCAAAATACATATGTTGAAGGTGGCTATGAAAAAAGGAAACCGAAAGAAAAAGGTCATGAAATGAGTTTGTGTAGAAGAAACAAAAAGAAAAGAAAAGAAAGAAACAGATGTGATTGAATTCAAAAGAAGCAAAAAGATGAATGAAAAAAGTGGTGAAAGAAACAATGAAAGATGAAGTAAAACAAAAAGAAGAAAGAGAAAAATAAGAGCGATAAATTCAAAAGTCACATCTGTGTTGAAGAGAGTCAAGGGAAAGAGCAGAAAATAAAAAGATGTCAAGAATTGATTGAGAAAAGAGGTAAAAAGCCAATGTAATGTCAAGGAAGGAAGAAACGTCACTGAACAGTATTCAAATGTACTCTACCTGACCCTGAGCCTACGTTACAAGCTAAGAAAGTCCTATAGTGATCCTAATGACTTGTTCGGAGTGTCTATGCTTACGGAATATGACATGATATGAATTTCAAGTTAGGTGTTGATGCAGTAGCAGCAGTCACGATGAAGTTTTGACAGTGATGATATTGATGACATGGACAAGGTTGATGAGTTTCACCTAAAAGCATATGGAAGATCATCCTTGTGCAAGGAGAAAAAGAAGAAGCATCATGATCAAAAGACTGAAAAGCGCGAATTATCGCCAGGTGATCTGGTATTGTTATTTCACTCAACGTTGCGTTGGTTTCTGGCAAATTCATATCCAAGTGGACCAGACTATTAAGAGTACCTTAAGGTTGCACTGGTTTCCTGTTAAATTCATGTCCAATGTGTTGGATCTTTATATGACATGATAAGGAACCGGTATGATAGCATGACTTATAGTAAAACTGGAACTGGGTAATTCAATAACCCGATAATGAAACAATGTGGCTAGTGCGTGTGAGAAAGTTTGAATGTTCATGCAGTATGTGCCAATCTAGAACTTGCCCCATTGGTCCTGCTAAGATAATCTGGGCTAGAAGTTGAAAAATGATCATAGGCCCTTTTTCAAATAAGTCCACTCAAGCCTAAAAGTCAACCAAAAGAAATAATTTCTTCCTTTGATGGAAATCTTTGAGCCTAATGAATACCACTTCTTTCAATACACCTATTTCACCTTCCCTAAAAATATTTTTTTGTCCCGGTCCCTCCTTAGACATGTGCACCTTAACTTAGGCCAAAAGCCTAAATTGAGGGTGGCTAATTTAAAATGTTAACTTAATCTTGGCCCTGGTCCAACATCGGATATTTTGTACCTCAACTCATGCAAAATACATATGTTGAAGGTGGCTATGAAAAAAGGAAACCGAAAGAAAAAGGTCATGAAAAGAGTTTGTGTAGAAGAAACAAAAAGAAAAGAAAAGAAAGAAACTGATGTGATTGAAGTCAAAAGAAGCAAAAAGATGAATGAAAAAAGTGGTGAAAGAAACAATGAAAGATGAAGTAAAACAAAAAGAAGAAAGAGAAAAATAAGAGCGATAAAGTCAAAAGTCACATCTTTGTTGAAGAGAGTCAAGGGAAAGAGCAGAAAATAAGAAGATGTCAAGAATTGATTGAGAAAAGAGGTAAAAATCCAATGTAATGTCATGGAGGGCAGAGAAGTCACTAAAAAGTACCAAAATGTACCCTACCTGACCCTGAGCCTACATTACAAGCTAAGAAAGTCATATAGTGATCCTAGTGACTAGTTCGGAGCGTCTACGCAGTGAAAATAAGGGCAAGCCTATGGTATTGAGAACTAACTATACTTGAATTGACTTCTGAGCACGTGTGTTGAATGAATCCTTAAACTTGTAATTCATATCTATTGTGTGAAAAGGGATTTCTTTTTAACTGAGGGCACTAGTTACATTGTTAGAGAGTTGGCACCTTAGTTATTTTGAAAAGTGTATGTAGTGGTTTCTTTTAGTCGATCTATGTCATGTTTTGATCCGCATGAGTTAGTTTGTTGAGTCTAGATGAAAAGATTTGCTTTAAGTGATAGAATTGATTGAGAAAGTCATGTGATTTCTTGAGTTTGTATGCTTGTTTCTACATGAGTGTTGTTCGGAGTTTTAGTGTGTCGCTTGAGGACAAAAAACAAGTTTAAGTTGAGGGTGTTGATATACCCTGAGTTTACGATATTTTTTATACGTTTCACCAATAGTTTGTGTGTGTCTTGGGACATTTTGTTAGTATAAAAAACAATTTTCTGTAATTAATGTAGGAAATAAGCTTGGATGTTGTTGATGAAGTTGCGAGCTGAAAATTGCAAAAGTAGCTAACAAAGAGCCAACCATGGACCGTAGGTCCAGTAACGGGCCGTGGATAGGCAATTGTAGGTCCTGGTTTGGAAGTTGATTTTTAGTACTCAAACCATGGACTGACAGGACGGACCGTTGTCCAATCCACGGACCGTAGGTGGGCAAGCGTAGGTGGAAGATCAGGGAAGTCTAACTAAGTGTGGAACCACGAGGCATCGACTGACTGTAGGTCGACCCACCAGCCGTCTTGCACATCCGTCAGTACCTTATTTTATTTCCAAGTTTTGTACCATGGAGGGTGACCTACGGACCGTAGGTTGACCCGCGGTCCATAGGTTGAGGTGTCAACATAAACCGTGTCTTAGCAGTTTATTTCCTTATTTTGTTTCATACTTAGTTTTGTATTTGTTTTCTATAAATACGAGTTTTAATTCACATTTTTTGGGGGTTGGAAATTATTGTATACTTTGAGTTTTGGTCTTTTGGGAATTATTTGCAAACATTTTGAAATTTAATTTCCGGAAGTTGGTTAATACGATTTTCAATTTGAATTTCAATTCAAGATTTGGATTTTCATCTATTCTCATTGTAACTTCATCAATTCTTCTAACCGAATTAGAATTGTGAACTATCAAGCATGAGTAGCTAAATCCACAACTAGGGGTGTGGGAACCATGAGCAATTAACAAAGTATGAATACTAATTAAGTAATTCTTAAATATTGTTTATGCATGTATTGTTAAACCTTTAGTTTAGTTAGAACTCTCCTCGTTCCTACTTGCCGGACCAATGAGGTAATGACTAGAAAAGGATTAAACAACAGAGATTTAGTGGATGCTATCTAACATTCTGATGTCAATTAGAGTGACGGTGAAAACTAAACTACATTGATATGATGACTAATCTGCGGTAATACTAAGAGTTAGTAAAGCATACACCCGTAGACGGACCAAGTTGTGTGGTGAAATTCCCTACTTGGAGTACCAATCACTTAGGGATACCTAACTTACCAACTTTGCATGTCAAACACTACGAAGGATTACTATTATTAGGATTACTCCGTTAAAAGCTTGTGGGGAACACGCATACCCTAGTTTCCATCTTATTTTGATTTCTCAAACTCTTAATCTTGCTTACTTGTTACTTATTGATTCAAATCAACAATCTATTACTTTCGTTATAAACCCCCTCCCCCCCTTGTTTACTTTTCTCAAAAATAGTTTGACTAAAGAGAGATAATTGTGACTTAAGTTGAAGTCTAAACCATTATCCTCGTGAGTTGGGTTCTTTATTTTACAACGATCGATTATGCTTGTTTTATAGAGGTGTAATTTGATCGTATTAGCCCTCATGTGAGTATCCACTAATGTTAGAATACCAAAAATGGGATCAAATAGGACTTGTCATTGGCTTGTAATGTAGGCTTAGGAAAAGGTAGGATATTCATTTAGGATAAAGTGACTATTTCGTTCTTAAAATTTGCACAATGCTCTCAATTAAAAAAATTCATTTTCGCATTTGACCTTTGCTTTCTTGAAATCTTCTCCTAATTTATTTTCTTCATCTTTTTTCTCATTTTCTATCCATTTCGTTGGAGTTTTTTTTTCTCTTTTTTTTCTTTCAAGTTTTTCTTTGTCAGTTTTTTTCCACATATTTGACCTTTGACTTTGTTACCCAACTTAGATTTTTGGCACTGTGTAGACGATTGATAGTGCACTCAGGGAGGTGGGACCAATAAAAAGTGCATTTATGCACTCAAAAAGATATATGCTAAAATACGGCTATTCAAATAAAAAGGTTCCAGGCTTGAAATTGGTGTTCTATGGATAACATCTCATTCGGTAGTCTTGAAAGATACAATCGGGTTAAAGAAAACCTATACTCCTTTCCCAAGTTAATTGTTGCTCAATATTTCGCTTCAACCAACATTCAGGACAAGTTCTAGATCAACAAAGTCATGTCATTGAAATTTATAAATAAAGCGCATCCACACAATGCACATGAAACATGAGTTCGAATTTGTTTTAGCCTTAACTTTAAGAAAATTAGTTTCTCAAGTATTACATAAATATATCAAGAGATACTAAAAGATGTCTATAGGTCACAACAAAGTTGGTCGTTCTTGCAAAATAATTTAACATTTATCTTTTTTCTTATGCATACTCCTAAGTATGTTGGTCCCAACAAAGTAAAAAAAAAAAATCTAGATTAAAAAAAATTCTCAAAAAAAATGTATCCCTCTTTTTTTTTTACCCCAGTTTTTGTGACGAGGACTTTTTAGAGTTTTTCGTAGTTGGACCGAACCTCAATATAAGGCTGCCTACATATCTTGTCAAAGCAAGAATGAGGTCAAACATAGTTCAGGAAGTTTTGATCTATGAAATAAAAACTTTTGTTTAATTTTATTTTTGAAGAAGGGTAAAACCCTTACTTTTTAGAAGTTATAACAAAATTTTCCCATTTTATTTTAATTTTAGAATAAGGATTAACAACTTTTTTTTGAAATTTTAGATAAGGATCACCGAATCCAAAATGGGTTGCCTACGTATCTCATCAAGGTGAGAATCAGGTGTGCGTAGTTCGTTAAGATTGGATGGTTAAAAAAATAATAATTAAAACTTGACTTGACAAATGCAATATTTCATAAAGTATTATGAAAGAAAAATATTTTGAAATTTTTTATTAATTGTACAAAAGAAACTTATATTTTTTTTAATTAAGTAGTGAAAAATCTTTCATTTTATGTATAAAAACTACGGGTGTGCATTCGGTTTTTTGGTTTGGTTTTATACTATTCGGTTTGGGTTTTTCGGTTTTTGGTTTTGAAGAAGTGTCACCCAATCCGAACCAAAATAAATTTGGTTTGGTTTGGTTTTTCTCTTTTCGGTTAATCGGTTATGTCAATAATTAGAAACATAACAAAGTTATATTTGCAATTTGAAAAAAAAAATAAAAAAAAATATATATATATATGTTGAATTTCTTAAATATACTTTTTAATATAAATCACAAGTAAGACATAAAACACAATACTTAAAAGTATATCAATTATAGATGTCCAAACATAACAAAAAACCAAACCAAAAAAACAAACAAAGTAAATTATAAATCTAAAACCAAACCAAAAATCTAAAAAACCGATCCAAATTAGAATTCGGTTTGATTTTTCGGTTTAATCCAAATAGTGCACACCCCTAATAATAACGTATAATAGAAGAAATTTTTTATTTTAGTTTTTCTCCCTTTTTATTTTGTAGAAATCGAAAGATAACATTTTCTCTCATTCCAATAATAACTCTAGAATGGGTAAACATTCAAATACTTTCTTAGTAAATGCATTTTCATGTAGTACATAAAATGATCTAAGTGTTCAAGTACGAGAGGGATATTTGTACTAGATGGACCCAACTCTCGATCCGAGTCCCACTAAGTCAAATGCAAATGATGCAAATAATTGAAGCTTACTAGTGATAACAATTTATGTGTTTCAGGTTTACTAGGGTTAAACTTAAAGAGATTGGTGTCTAGACAAGCTTACCCAAGTGGACAATTAGAGCCAGGGAGGGGAAACTTATTGATAGCAGCGCTATTTCGACTTCATTGTTGGTCCAACCCCATCTAACATATGCTACTAAAAATCCTTCATTGGGTTTCAAGACACTCCAGTTTTATCTCAAGAGAAAGTAGGATGCATAACTGCATTCCTATGAATGTGTGAAGTGTATTTTAGAGACTCATAGGGTGAACGAGAGAAGAAAATTTATCGAACAATTCAACAATGTCAAAGCAATAAATGAGTAACAAGTAGCACATTAGGCTGTTATACAAATTACATCCCAAAATAATAATAAATCAAGTAAGAGTCAATTTAATAAATCTCGAATTCTGGTTATTCTCCAGCAGTGTCGCAAGAGATGTCACACCCCTTTTTCGACTGGAGGATAGGGTTTTTCCCAATTGAAGTGACAATGTCGGTTAGAGATTACTTTAACTTTTTTTCAGGGTCGCCACTTGGAATTGAGTTATGGTGTCCCAAGTCAATTTTTCTTTTTAATCCCTAACCAAAAGGAAATGACTCTTTATTTTAGTCTGCGAGCTAAAAATTCAGGTAAGGAATTCTATTGACCAAGGGGAAGATATTAGGCATCCATGAAATCTCATTGTTCTAGCACGGTCTCTTTAATTGACTTGTACTTATCTTAAATTATTTTTTTGATATATTTTTACAGGCCATGATTTCCTCATATTTATTTTATTGTTCAAATTTTATCGGTCTCCATTTAGATGCATAACTGCATTCTTGGTCTTGATATTTAGAAGCATAAATGCCTTCTTCGCATCACACCTATTAACTTTATCCAAAAGTGTTATTTTAAATGAATGAAAATGAATTATATTATTGGACAAGGTGCGCCACCACATCCTTGAGTTTATTTTAACCTCTCAAGAAAAAGATGTGTAACCACATTCTTAATCGGAACAAACATTTTTAACGGGTCATATTTTTTAATATTTTACCTATTAATAGAAAGTTTAAGAGTATTATTATTGATTAAATTACCTCTACTATTTATATTTATAACAGTATTCACATAATAAAAGTCTAAAATCTTAAACAAATATAAAGTTAAATTCGATATAGATGTATTTATAGTTTTAGTATATTTACAAGTTATGACCAAAAAAACATTAAAAATAAAAAAATAAAAATGTGTAACTCTTCATTTTTAAATTTTTTTTTAGATGAACATTTTTAATTTTAGATGAAGTTGACGAAACAAACTATTAGAGTAATTTTTCAGAAATTTGGTAATTTTTTGTTGGATGCAAGAGATATTTAATTAATAATAACATATTGTACAAGATGAAAGGCAATGAGATTAAATGTATATGAAATTCGAGCAACTTCATAACATTGAAATCAAGTATTATATAATCATAAAAATCAAATATACAATAAAAAATAAATGGTATCTTTTGTGAGAATCAATTCACAAAAAGAAAGTAATCTTAATAAGGAACCACGAAAGCAAGTCTCATACTCAACCTTTGTTTGTGAGTGTAAAAAGAATATGAGGGTGAATATGTATGTTGATGTCCGTGTGGGTAATGGTATTGTGGTATATGAGTGTTTTTTTCGCAGGTGGCTGATTGTTTTGGTGTAGTAGTAGGAAGGAAATAAAAAAAATGTTTTGATCTTTTTTTGTTGTTTTTGTACGCATGTGTTGTGTGTGTTTAGGATGATTTTTTTTCTTTTTGTTTTTGCTGTTACTTCCTCTCGAATTTTTTCCTGGTGTTGTGCGTGTGTGTGTTCTTATAGGGGATGTGGGTGTGTTCTCTGACCGTGTGGGGTGTGGAGTGTTGAGTGGAGTTGAGGTAGTGAGGAAGATGTAAGAGGGTAGTGTAATTGGGGGTAATGAGGGTGGTGTTTATGAGGGAGTGGAGTTGAGTGGAAGGTGGGTGTGTTAAGTTATTATTATTATATTTTTTTAATAATATAATATAATATAATATAATATGATATAATATAATATAATATTATATAATACACACCACATCCTTGAGTTTATTTTAACCTCTCAAGAAAAAGATGTGTAACCACATTCTTAATCGGAACAAACATTTTTAACGGGTCATATTTTTTAATATTTTACCTATTAATAGAAAGTTTAAGAGTATTATTATTGATTAAATTACCTCTACTATTTATATTTATAACAGTATTCACATAATAAAAGTCTAAAATCTTAAACAAATATAAAGTTAAATTCGATATAGATGTATTTATAGTTTTAGTATATTTACAAGTTATGACCAAAAAAACATTAAAAATAAAAAAATAAAAATGTGTAACTCTTCATTTTTAAATTTTTTTTTAGATGAACATTTTTAATTTTAGATGAAGTTGACGAAACAAACTATTAGAGTAATTTTTCAGAAATTTGGTAATTTTTTGTTGGATGCAAGAGATATTTAATTAATAATAACATATTGTACAAGATGAAAGGCAATGAGATTAAATGTATATGAAATTCGAGCAACTTCATAACATTGAAATCAAGTATTATATAATCATAAAAATCAAATATACAATAAAAAATAAATGGTATCTTTTGTGAGAATCAATTCACAAAAAGAAAGTAATCTTAATAAGGAACCACGAAAGCAAGTCTCATACTCAACCTTTGTTTGTGAGTGTAAAAAGAATATGAGGGTGAATATGTATGTTGATGTCCGTGTGGGTAATGGTATTGTGGTATATGAGTGTTTTTTTCGCAGGTGGCTGATTGTTTTGGTGTAGTAGTAGGAAGGAAATAAAAAAAATGTTTTGATCTTTTTTTGTTGTTTTTGTACGCATGTGTTGTGTGTGTTTAGGATGATTTTTTTTCTTTTTGTTTTTGCTGTTACTTCCTCTCGAATTTTTTCCTGGTGTTGTGCGTGTGTGTGTTCTTATAGGGGATGTGGGTGTGTTCTCTGACCGTGTGGGGTGTGGAGTGTTGAGTGGAGTTGAGGTAGTGAGGAAGATGTAAGAGGGTAGTGTAATTGGGGGTAATGAGGGTGGTGTTTATGAGGGAGTGGAGTTGAGTGGAAGGTGGGTGTGTTAAGTTATTATTATTATATTTTTTTAATAATATAATATAATATAATATAATATGATATAATATAATATAATATTATATAATATGATATGATATAATATAATATAATATAATATAATATATACCTTTTTTCGGGCATATTTGTCCCATAACTCTCTAGGATGAGACTGGAATAACTGGTACTTTTGAAGAAAGAAAAATAATAATAGATTTTATATCTCAACCATTTTCAAAATTCATTAATGAACTTAAAGATATGATTTCTTTAAAAAATAAACAAATTGATTTTCTTAAAAATGAGATTTGTAGTCTTACCATAGAAGAGACTTTACAAATTCTAAAATTCAAGGAAAGATTGAGATTTTAAAGAATCAATTCTCCCTACAAATATGTGGAGACCACCCAAATGTGTTTTGGAAAAGGAAAAAACATGTGGTAAGTCTTCCTTATGAGGAAGAATTTTCTGAAGATAATATTCCCACTAAGGCAAGTCCTTGCCAAATGAATTCAGAATATTTGTATTTATGTAAGAAAGAGATTTATACTCTTCTTCAAAAGGGATTAATAAGGCCCTTGAAATATTCATGATCTTGTACTGTTTTTTATGTTAATAAACAAGCAGAGCGAGAGGGGTACCCAGACTTGTCATAAATTATAAATCCTTAAATAAAGTTTTAAAATGGATTAGATATCCTATTCCCGATAAAAAAAGATTTATTAGATAGACTTCATGAAGCTATCGTATTTTTAAAATTTGAGTTAAAATCAGGTTATTGGGAAATTCAAATTTCTGAAGAAGACAAATATAAAACAGCCTTTAAGGTCCCAATGGGACAATATGAATGGAATGCCATGCCTTTTGGGTTAAAAAACGCCCCTTCTGAATTTTAAAAAATTATGAATGATATTTTTAACCCTTTTAACAGTTTTATCATTGTATATATAGATGATATTTTGGTATTTTCAAAAACCTTAGAAATGCATTTTCAACATCTTGATCTATTTAAGAAAATTATTATTCAAAATGATTTAGTTATATCTAGACCAAAAATGCATATTTTCCAAATCAATGTTAGATTCTTAGGTCATAATATGAAAAGGGAAAAATTATTCCCATTCAAAAAAGTATTGAGTTTGCATCTAAATTTCCTGATGTTATTTACTGAAAAAACCCAGCTCCAATGATTCTTGGGAAGCCTAAATTATATTTCTCCTTTTATGAAGGATCTATCTAAAGACACGGCTATATTATATGATAGACACAAAAAAAAACCTAAAGCTTTGAGTGATAATCATACTAAAGCAGTCAAGCACATTAAGAAAAATGTTAATAACCTACCATGTCTCACTTTAGCCAATCCGAATTGGCATAAGATAGTACAGACAGATGCCCCTAATATTGGCTACAGGGGAATTTTAAAACAAATTTCTCCTGCAGAAAGGCAAGAATACCTGATATAGTTCTATTCTGGAAAATGGAATAATAGTCAAAAAAATTAAGCTATTGTAGCTAAAAAAAATTTGGCTATAGTCAAAAGTGTTCTAAAATTCCAAAGGGACTTATATAATCAAAAGTTTATCATAAAAACTGATTGTCAAGCAGCTAAATTCATCTAATAAAGATGTAAAACATGATGTTTCTAAACAAATATTTGCAAGATGGCAAGCTTTATTAGCACCATTCGATTTTGCGATATATTATAAAAAGGGAACAAATAATAGTCTTCCCAATTTTCTTACTAGAGAATATTTAAGTTAATAACTCTTTGTCTTTTAATAGCACGAGTGATGCGGCTGTCTAGAAATTCTTCCTCTATAGAGGAAGAGGAAGAGGAAGAGGAAGAGGAAAAACACATACGGGAAGAAATAATGTCTTGGCTCAAATAGGAAATCAGAAGCTAATAACTTCAAACATTGCAGAAGCATACATAAGCACATCGGGAATTAATACTGAACATCCAATGTACAAGGAATTCATGATTTTTATACAATCCAGACAAGTTCAGGGTAATAACCCATCATCTTATTCTTTAGCCGTTGCTGAGGAAAGAAATGAAAATATTGAAGTATATGATAAAAATGAAAAAGATGAAGTAATACTTCTTCTTGAGCCAATAGACTTACAATGGAAAGACGATCTATGACAGATTATGACAAGATATTTTGATACATCATCATATGCTGTCCTAATTTATAAATATAGAATGCATTATGAGATAATACTCTCATTCATTGGATCCACTGAATTTCAACACTTTTACCAAGCCAATACTAAAAAGGTTTATAACTTTTCAAAATTTATTATAAAAAAAATATTCACCCTAGAAGAATGGGGAATAAATACGATGAAGGAAAGGGAATACCCCCATCCAGAGCAAAAAATTGCGGTCAAATTTAATTTCTGGGATTATATTGAGAGCTTTAATAAAACTTTGTTATATTAGAATACTAATAAAAAGCATTCATGGTTCATAAAAATATGCTCCCATGTCTATAAACAACATATACAAAATTAGTTTTGCTAGTGGTGGATTTTATATGGTCCGTCTATGAATATACTCCCGGAAGAATACAAAAAATTATATGTTGAATGGGTTGATGTATCACCCAAATTAATAAAATTACAAAAATATGATATATGTTTTAAAGGAATGCCATTAATGTACTTTTTCATGGAATTCTCTATTCCGTGGATAATGAAATGGAAAATAGAAGTCCAAATGAATGAAGAAGGATTTCCTTGCTTAAGGCGAAAATTTCATACAAAGTTTTGGAGTAAATTACTCCAGAGAGATGGTGAAGGAAAAGTCCACGGACAGGAGATTATAGATTCCATTAAAGACTCTATTGAGATTAGTAAGCGTCAATCAGAAGTCATACAAGGTCGAGATGATATCAACCCTTTCAAACAGATAACCAGAAAACTACAAATGAAGAAGGGGGCTATTTCCAAATCAGAACTTCTTGCACCATACATGAAAGAAGTTAAGAAAGATCTAATAAAAATATGGGCATAGAATTTTCGTATAATATATGTATGGCTACGTCCAATGAGGAAGAAGACACTTGTATAGCAGGAGAATCTCAAAGTGTTTATAGCACGGAAGAGATGGACATTGAAACATTTCTTCAACAGTTCAAGAACCAGATAGAAGAATCTTCTAGTTCAGACAAACTAAAAGGAAAGGAGACTAGAAAAGACTAGTTAATAAGACACTAACTTTTATAAAAGTTAGAACAATTGTAAGCTTTTATAAAGTTAGGGACCATAATGTCGGTCCAATAATGTAACATGACGTTACGTTATATATTTTAGATTTTTCTTCAGGTCCTTTCTATATAAGGATCTCTTTGTATGAATAGAAGGCATGCACTGGCCAACCTTTCTAGTTTTTCTTCCTTTGTATTTTTCACTACTATCTAAATAAAATAATTGTTGGCATTACTACTTTTGAGAATTATTGCTGAAAGTCTTTCCCACTTAAGGTATTGCTCTTCTCTTTTCTAATATTTAAAACATTTTAAAAACTCTTTAATAGCCTAAATGATAGGCTAAACACTTCGTGTTGGACTAATAGCAACTTGAACTATTACAACATGGTGAGAAAAGGACTATTCCGATGTCTCTAAGGTCGATGTATTATAGTCTAGGGAAGGGAAGATATCGGCTTAGTCCGGTGTTCCATGTAAGGCCCATGTTAGCCATGATTGAGGCGTTGTTTGGTTCATCTTGGAACCGTAAAAGTTCTTTCCGTCCTTAGATTACATAAATCGTAAACGAACCTGTAGTTACATCGAAGCGATCCTTCCTAATAAATATAATATAATATAATATAAATAATAAAATTTAATATAGTATAATATGATATAATATGATATAATATAATATAATATAATATAATATAATGTAATGTAATATAATATAATATAACATAATATAATATTATTTCATTATTTTTTAAGCTAACAAAATTGAGTAGCTAATAATAAATTATAAATAAGAAATACTAGCTTATTTATTAAACTAAAATAAAAATAAAGCATATCTTTTTTGTTATTTTCAATCTTTTAAAATAAACGTACTAAAAAAAGAAAAAAGAAAAAATATCTAATTCAGAAATGTACCCAATTCCCGCCTGGCCTTGATCCCGCCTGGCCTTGAGTAATTCAGACGGAAGCCTCCTCCCAAATTTGCTAAGAAATGTACCTCTTCATTGTACATAGGTTCAAAGTGTGTTTCATTAAGATTTACTCCATTAACTCCGATCGCATTCACAACCTTAGAACCACTTCCCATGATGTGTTTCGTCAATAGGTCCATTTGGGTCATCCACTACAAAAAAATGCTCAATATATGGAGGTTAATTTGTCAATTTATTGCGGTTTATGGATCCGACAAATTAAATTACAGTGATTTTTAAAAATGCTACAATTACCATTACCACGAGCATATTTGTAGCGATTTTAGTGAACCTCCACGACGCCTCCTGCAAAATGACTATTATATTTTTGGAGGTTTTTCAGTATTAGTTTGTGACGGTTTAGAGCCTTCACAATATAATCTGTCATGACTATTAATATTTACATAATTTGATTTGTGGAGTCTTACAAAATAATAATACTTATTATTATTATTATTATAATATTATAATAATAATAATATATATGTGAAATTTGATTTACTTCAAATTCATTTTACTATTATTATTTGTTGAGTCAAGCCGTCAAAATAATTAATAATTTTACTAAATAACACAATTAAAGCAAATCACATTTCATTAAACAAATTTATATTAATAAATTTTACAACTTCAAATTCATATCAAATAAAAGTAATACAAACTTATGTATAATAACTTCAACATTACAAATTTTAAATCCTTTAAAATTCACACATCAAATAAACATAAAAATTCTATATCATTTGTTTGGTGATTTAAGTTGTTGTCATCCAATCTTTATATCCAAAGAGAAATAAGTTCAATCTCTGCATCAGGCTGAAACAAAGAAAACATTATACATAATTAGATAAACATATATTGATACACATACATGATGATTAAAAAAATTGAATTTCAATTCATTTCAAAAACAAATTCATAAAGCTTTGGTTTGACAAAAAGTCATAAGACTATGGATGAAAAAAATATACTTTGATGTTCTCTTGTACACACTAATAATGTGAATACTAACGACTTCATGATTCACAAGCAGAAACTAGGTTTGTGTTTTTTAAAATCATATAATGATGCTTATTCTATTTAACACTTTGGTTTAAATATTTCTGATTTGTATTAATTTATAAGTTAGACTTTCCTTCTTGACCTTTTTTTCTTTTATTTACAAAAAAAAATTTATAACTTCAAAAACTTACCGTATTGAATAAGAAAATGCGTAATTTTTAAATGTTCTTTATTTTGTAATAGTCAAATCACATCATGAATAAAATGATTACATGATCTTTAACTAAACAAAAACAAAATTAAGGCTTACCAGAAATCAATTAAAGATTGTGTACGAATGATTTTCCGATGTGGCGAGAATTTAAACAAATCCTGAAATATGTAAAAGCAATGATACATTAAGTTTAACAACTTGCAAAATATAAGATGCCAATAAATTAAATAATAATATAAATTTGAAATTCTAATATTGCTCATCAAACATACAAAACAGAGAATTACCTTTATATATATAAAAAAAATTACTTACCATCTATTTCATTTAGTATAGCCTACAAAAAAATAATTAGCAAAATCATCCACAAAAACATTGAACCAAAAAATGAGATAAAGAAGAGTGAAAGGCAAAGGGAAAGAGGGGAGGGAAGTGGGTTACAGAAAAGAAATGAAATTTGTCTGTGTGTGTTAATTTTATGTGGTGGGTGGGAATGGGTGGGAAGGAAGGAGTGATTATTTAATTGGATTTGAAAAGTTCTAGGGGGAAGTTATTTTTAGGCTTTTTTAATATTTGAAGGAAAACTTATTTTATAATTTTGGTTGGGATAGATCCAAAGGAAAGCTAAAAGAAATTTTTTAGTGTATAGAATTAAGTTTTTATTTGCAATTCTTATTAATTAATAATAACTATTAGTTAAAATGTTTCACTTTAAAAATCAACTAGTATTAAAAAAGCTTAAATAAAGTTAAATACGAACAAAAATAAATAAAAATAAATATATAACTGTTGATTTAGCTTTAATAGTTATAAAATTTAAATTTGAGTGTTATGGGACAACCAAAATCACTAAATAATACAAATTAAAGTATTACTATTTAAGATAAAATATTGAGGTTAAATTGCATATACAAAGTAGAAAAAATATTTAAAGTATCTTAATAAATAGAAAAATTAGAGGATAAAATATTATATATATATATATATATATATATATATGAATTCTAAAAAGTAACAAATTTAACAAATTTTTGGGGGTCGATAATCGCCACAAACAATATTAAATTGTGGAGATTCTCTAATCTTCTTAATATTACCACCTTAAAAATATTTATATTGTGAGGGTTAGAATAAAACGTCACAAAATGAATTATTAGTGTGATTTTTAAGAACTCCCACAAGTTAACCGTCACAAATTCATGTTTTCATCCCGCTCTTGGTTCTTTTCTATCTGTTCCTTTGTCATCCCAAATTTAAGAGGGGACATTTGATCTTCTCTAGTGTACCAAGTACGGTTGATTTTTGTCATCTCATCAAGAAGAGTAGATGCTATGTCAAATGGTTATTGCATTATTCCTCCTCGAACAAGCTGATCTGCCATACCCTTGTTGATTGAATCTATGCTCTGGTAAAAGTATTGTAGCAACACATTGTTCGGGAGTACATGAGTTGGACATTGGAGCAACAAATTTTGAAACCTCAACCATGTCTCATGAATAGGTTCACCACCCACTCGCTTAAAATTCTGAATGTTATCCCTCAACGTTACCATCTGCGAGGGAGGGAAAAACATTACATAAAACACATCAGTGAGCTCCTCGCAAGAAGTAATTGAGTCCCTTGCTAAATCTCCTAACCACTTTGTTGCCTCCATAATTAGAGAAAAGGGAAACAAACGAAGTCGGACCAACTATTTAGTGATGTTCTTAAAAGAGAATGGCCCACACACATCCAATTTTTTTTGGATGTGGTCATGAAGATCCTTAGAAGCTAGACCTCCAAAGGGACCGTTCATTTGGAACAACTACAAAATAGTGCTAGTCATATGAAACACCGCATTGACCACAGTCAGAGGCAATCGAATAGCACCTGCACTTCCCAACTGATCACCCATTAATACCCATGATGGCTACATGTTTTATGGAGACTTGAGTTAATATGAACTCGTATCCCCATATCGTTTTTCAATACTACTCCCAAAATATACTTAGCTCATATGTTTTTAAAATAACTTATTTCTTTGGTTTGAGATAATTACTCAAAACTTCGTTTAAAAGCTTCTGGGAATCGATGTTCCCTTTTCTTGCTCAAATGTGAAAACATTTATAAACTCTTAGGGAATACTTAGTTCCCTTATAGATTCTTTGAGAAATGAACTCAACTCTTTAGGCTTGGCTTAACTTGAAACTTTTAGTGTTAAAACAAAGTTAAAACATTTATAAAAGACTTCTCAAAATGTTGTTCATGCCAAATTATGGACGTGAACGACTCAATGCAAAGTTTTCAATAACCATAGATAGAACTCAAATACTTGTAACTCAAGAACTTCAATGGTACTATTAAATTCAAGAATGCTCAACTCAGAGGGTTCATGCGGAATTATGAGCATGAACTACTCAACTAAAGGACTAAAAGATACTTTTCATCTCAAGACTGCTCGACTGATAGGGTTCATGCATAATTATGGACATGAATAACCCAACTCCAGGACTTCATGGGTAACATGTAATAGTCCCATGATTAGGAATATAATCTCAAATGGGTTAGAAACTCAATACTTAAGACTTAGGACAGAAAGATATTACTCCTCTCATAAGATACTCTACTTCTGGAGTTTATGCGGAATTTATGGACATGGACAATTTGACTCGTAGGTCTACATAACATGATGGAACTCGTGTATACTATCTTCTCATTCTCATACTTACTTTCTCAAAATTTAGTTCAAATCAACAGTTGATCTCAAAGGATTCACAGTTGAACTCATAGACTTTCTTGAACTCTACTCTTAACTCTCTCTTGAATGTGAATTATGAATTCAAGAGTTGTGGTTCATGATATGAAGGATCTAAATGATAGTGTAGACTCATGAATAGATTCTTCTCACTCTCATGCTCAGTTACTCGAGTCTTGAAACAAGTTACTAGAAGTTGTAGAAGACTACACAAAAGGACTCAAATGGACTTTCTTAGAATGTTCGAAAGAATTCTCAAAAACTTAACTCTCAATTATACCTTGAATTTTAATTATGAATTCAAGGTTATGATCATGTTAGGAATGATTTTAGGTGTTTAGAAGTAGCTTAGAGTAGTTAGAATCGAAAAGGAGTGAAGGTGCACTTTAAACGAACACAAACGGGGCAACCGACAACAAACTGAAGGGGGTAGGCGACCGTGGTGCTATGGGTGGTGCGGGGAGGCAGCCCCTAAACTTCAGAGGAGGGTTTGGGGTGCTCTGGCAGGCGCATTGCTCTAGGCCCCAACCGAGAAAATCGACGAATTTTCCTTGCTCATTTTCTCACCCTAACTCGCCTAGAATCGAATGGTTTCTTCCCCAATCACTTAGAATTGATTACTTAACATAAATACACTCTAATCTACTCAATACATCCCTTAAAACACTCACTTTGACCTCAAGAAATCATCCAAAACCCAACACAACAAGATTTAGAATGAACTTCAAGAACACTTATCAACAATTCATCAAGAACTCAAATCTTTCAACTTCAAGAATGAAATTTGCTTTGAAAATAACATGTTTGGCGTGTGGGTGAACAAACCCAACACTATGGAAGCTTACATACCTCTTAGGGATCAAACCCATGGCAAAAATCCGCTACAACACTCAAGAATCTCGACGAACGCTTGATCCTCTCCTCTTTTCTCTTCTTTTCTCTTATTGAACTCTCAACTAAAACCCAAGGCTAATTTTAGGATTATAAAACTGAACCAAATATGATTAGACCCTTAAAATATTACTAAAAATGAATTAAATCTGATTGGGTAAGGAAAAGACCAAAATACCCCTCTCTATTTTCGGCTAACTTTCTTTAACTGGTCAGCCTATCTTCAAACGGCCATATCTCACTCATCCGACCTCGAAACTTAGCAAACTCGGTGTCATTGGAAAGATAATTCAAAGATACTTCATATGGTATCTGGTAAAACACCTAAATACTTCTGATCTAGGATTTATGGTCGTTTGAAGTCAACCCAAAACTCAAACTTAGCTTAACTTGCAGAATTTCAGATTTTGCTATTTCCAATTTAGTTCTTTTTCGAACACAAGGTGCTGCATCTAGCGAACTTAGCATCTAATAAATTTTAATTCCTAGGTAAAATCCTACTCACAACAAAGGATAGTTCGAGTCTTACCTCAAAAAATTTCTGGGGTGTTACGATATCTCCCCCTTAGGATCATTCATCCTCGAATGGCGACTGGACTGGGTATGGAACGGGTTACTCTTACTAAGTTCTGAGGCTAATGGTATGCTCTCACTATATTCAAGCTTACTACTCATACAATTCCATGGACTCCTACTAAATAACACCTTCGGAACCAACTAGGGGATCTCATTTAACTATTTCTCATAGTAAAACTTCATCCTCCTCTTTCTAATATCACTACATTACTAAAAGGACCTCTAAAAAGATATCCCCCAAACTCTTTGAATTCATTACCATCTTAATCTCAAACACTTGACTCGATTTCTCATCTTGTTCATCTCCCCCTTGGGTCTAAAGCTAACACTTGAAAGCTATGACCTATTCCATCATTTCTAAATGGTCTACATCCTCTTTTACTCTAACATTCGGGAGAAGTTTATCTCATGACTACCAGACTGTCAATAGGCAGGTACTAAGACCTCTTTCTAAGGTGTTTCTCTTAACCTCTTCTAATTACATACCCTCTCGGTACACCTCTTAACGCTCTTATTACTCTTGTGACTTAGCCACACTTCACTGCCCTTATCTAAAGGTTAGGGTCTCTCACTTGTACTATTCATCTTTCATAGAAGCTAACATTTCAATTCCTCGTCTACTCTATGTCAAGTCTACCAGATCAAATCCCAAGAATGACATCATCACCCTCATCTTGCCATTATTTTTATCATGACACTCATCTCAAATACAAGCTTAATGGTCATTTCCAAACCCGAATATCAATACGATTTCTCGCCTTCTATACTATACGTCATTACTTAATTAGTTCTAATACCTTTTGAACATCATGACCCTCTCAAACAAATCATAAGCCTAGCTTAGATGTATCACTTTATGAATACTTCTACTCTTCTATTCAACACTTACACTTGGTCAGTACCTACACAATGACACTTCATAACAAAATCTTTTCTAGCTAAAACACACTCTGCCTCGTATGGTGGAATCTTTACAACTCATCACTTCTTAGTCTACCCATAAGGGAAAACTCCTCTTTACTAACTTACTAGGTACTTGACTATAGTAACATAGCTTGTCAAAACACCATCTCCCTTACTTAGATTACCTAACCTCTACATACTTTCCTCTAACTCTGGGCTCTTTCACTACTACTGCTCATGATCTCATAACTCATGCTACCCTTTTCAGATGAAAAGTATACCCAAGCTCTAAACATACTTTTTAAAAAGGATCTCAGCTGAAAAAAGGCTTAAGGAAAAGAGTATAACTCGCTTTTAGCTCAAACGCACGATTCACATGAATGTGAGTGCATTCCTCTGTAACTGAACACTTAACTTACTCTTAGGCTTCTCTCAAGCCCCTCTGAAGTTTCATAACTTTCTCAAGACTCTTGCTAAGAACAACTCATCCATTAAGGACTGACTTTTATTTTCAACTACCTCTAGTATGATGGATAGTCGAATGAATAGTTTTGAAAAACACACGAGTATAAATAAATCTCTATGACTTATCTCTATTGCACGATTAAGAGTATGAAAGAAGGGAAACTTTCCTTAAATGTCTATAGTTTCTCATTTATAGAAGTGGTGCCCTCACAACCATAAACAAGACTCTACTTGATACGGCTTCATGGACACCCTAGGACTCTTGAACTCTGTGCTCTGATTCGATGTTTGTCACGACCTGAGTCTACACCCTGGTCGTGGCTGGCACTCAAAAACCATTGCTGGTCTCCAAGAGAACACTTATGTCGGCTGACTACAAGAGGAAAAGTAACTTAAGCAAGCAAAAGCTTAAATCTGCAATAAAGTTCATAAAACTTAAATACAAACTTTAAGTCCAAAGAAAACTCTGTATAATAAAATATATACACCTTGCCATAAAAAGGAAACTTTAGTCTTTAAAACATTTAACAAAAGAAATGAAGACTTCTAAAATGCTACTGTCTATCTATGAAGCCTCTAACTGATAAAGATAGAAATTGGGACAAGACCCACGACATCCTAACAACAGATATAACTGAAAGATAAATGAAATCCTCCGGAAGCAAGGAAGCTCACCATAGCTAACTCAAACTCTTGGATGTATCAATGAAGCTCTTGTTGATGATCCTGAATACCTATGTCTGCATCATGAGAATATGCAGGCCAAATGGCTCAGTACGTGGAATGTGCGAGCATGTAAGGGGAATTCTAAAACATAAACATAAGCTTGAACTTGATAAAATGTGGAAACATATTTACATCCTTTCAAACATACTAAACTCAAGGAATACTCAAGGATAAGATACTCAACTCAAGGAATACTTACGGATAAGATACTCAACTGAGAGATTAAATACTCAACTCAAAGATATGATACTCTACTCTGTGTACTCGACTCAATATAAAGCAACAATATACATGCAATATACGGAAAGCTTTATAAATAGTAAAAACAACTTAGTTCATTAAAGAAAGTGCAATAACAAACTTAACTTTACTATATATTAAAGTAATATAGTTTATGTGGGAGATTCTCTAACCGACAACTACCACTATGAGCCTAAGTAGTGATACAACGTCTTGCCTACGTTGCCAGAACTGTCCTATACTTTGCCGTCATATAGAATGTTTAACTTAGTGGATCCACTAGCTTAACTTATGTGATCATCTAAAAAGTATGACCCATTAATACCCATGATGGCTACATGGTTTATGGAGAGTTGAGTTAATATGAACTCGCATCCCCATATCGGTGATCAATACTACTCCCAAAATATACTTAGCACATATGTTTTTAAAACAAATTCTTTCTTTAGTTTGAGATAATTACTCAATATTTAGCTTCAAAGCTTCTTGGAATCGATGCTCCCTTTTCTTGCTGAAATGTGAAAACATATATATACTCTTAGGGAATACTTAGTTCCCTTATAGCTTTTTGAGAAGTGAACTCAACTCCTTAGTCTTGGCTTAATTTGAAACTTTTAGTCTTAAAACAAAGTTAAACATTTGTAAAAGATTTCTTAAAATGTGGTTCATGCCGAATTATGGACGTGAACGACTCAATGCAAGGTTTTCAATAACCACAGATAGAACTCAAATACTTGCAACTCAAGAACTTCAAAGATACTACTAATTTCAAGAATGCTCAACTCATAGGGTTCATGCAGAATTATGAGCATGAACTACTCAACTCAAGGACTCAAAGATATTTTTTATCTCAATACTGCTCGATTGATATGGTTCATGCAGAATTAAGGACATGAATAACCCAACCCAAGGACTTCTTGGGTAACATGTAATAGTCCCATGATTAGGAATATAATCTCAAATGGGTTAGAAACTCAATACTTAAGACTTAGGACATGAAGATATTACTCCTCTCATAGATACTTTATTTCTGGAGTTCATGCGGAATTTATGGGCATGGACAACTTGACTCGTAGGTGTACATAACATGATGGAACTCGTGTATACAATTCTTCTCATTCTCATACTTACTTTCTCAAAATTTAGTTCAAATCAATAGTTGATCTCAAAGGATTCACAGTTGAACTCAAAGACTTTCTTGAACTCTACTCTTAACTCTCTCTTAAATGTGAATTATGAATTCAAGAGTTATGGTTCATGATATGAAGGATCTAGATGATAGTGTAGACTCATGAATACATTCTCCTCACTCTCATGTTCACTTACTCGAGTCTTGAAACAAGTTACTAGAAGTTGTAGAAGACCTCACAAAAGGACTCAAAGGGACTTTCTTAGAATGTTCGAAAGAATTCTCAAAACTTAACTCTCAATTCTACCTTGAATTTTAATTATGAATTCAAGGTTATGATCATGTTAGGAATGATTTTAGGTGTTTAGAAGTAGCTTAGAGTAGTTAGAATCGAAAAGGAGTGAAGGTGCACTTTAAACGAACTTAAGCGGGGTAACCGACAACAAACTGGAATAGGGCAGGAGACCCTGTCACTATGGGTGGCGCAGGGCGCCAGCCCATAAAATTCAGAGGAGGGTTTGGGGAGCTCTGGCTGGCACATCGTGCCAGGCCCCAACCCAGAAAATCGACGAATTTTCCTTGCTCATTTTCTCACCCTAACTCGCCTAGAATCGAAATGTTTGTTCCCCAATCACTTAGAATTGATTACTTAACATACATACACTCTAATCTACTCAATATATCCCTTAAAACACTCACTTTGATCTCAAGAAATCATCCAAAACCCAACACAATAAGATTTAGAATGAACTTAAAGAACACCTATCAAGAAGTCATCAAGAACTCAAATGTTTCAACTTCAAGAATGAAATTTGCGCTGAAAATAACATGTTTGGCGTGTGGGTTAACAAACCCAACACTATAGAAGCTTACGTAGCTCTTCGGGATCAAACCCATGGCGAAAATCCGCTACATCACGCAAGAATCTCGACGAACGCTTGATTCTCTCCTCTTTTCTCCTCTTCTCTCTTCTTTTCTATTCTTGAGCTCTCAACTAAAACCCTAGGCTAATATTAGGGTTATAAAACTGAACGTAATAGGATTAGACCCTTAAAACATTACTAAAAACGAATTAACTCCGATTGGGTAAGGAAAAGACCAAAATACCCCTCTCTATTTTCGGGTAACTTTCCTTAACTGGACAGCCTATCTTCAAAAGGCCATATCTCACTCATCCGACATCGAAACTTAGCAAACTCGGCGGCGTTGGAAAGATAATTCAAAGATATTTCCTAAGGTATCTGGTAGAACACCTAAATCATTCTGAGCTAGGAGTTATGGTCGTTTCAATTCAACCCAACACTCATACTTACCTTAACTTGCAAAATTTCAGATTTTGCTATTTCCAATTAGTTCTTTTTCGAACTCAAGGGGATACATCTAGCGAACATAAAACTTAATAAATTTTAATTTCTCGGTAAAATCCTACTCACAACGAAGGATGGTTCAAGTCTTAGCTCAAAAAATTTCTGGGGTGTTACAATATCTCCCCTTTGGGATCATTCGTCCTCGAATGACGATTGGACTGGGTATGGAACGGGTTACTCTTACTAAAGTCTGAGGCTAATGGTACGCTCTCATAATATTCAAGCTTAATACTCTTACAACTCCATGGAGTCCTACTAACTAACACCTTCGGAACCAACTAAGGGCTCTCATTTAACTATTTCTCATAGTAAAGCCTCATCCTCCTCTTTCTAGCATCAGTCCATTACTAAAAGGACCTCTAAAAAGATATCCCCCAAACTCTTTGAATTCATTACCATCTTAATCTCAAACACTTGACTCGATTTCTCATCTTGTCATCTCCCCCTTGAGTCTAAAGCTAACACTTGAAAGCTATTGACATATTCCATCATCCAAAATGGTCTACATCCTCTTTTACTCTAACATTCGGGAGAAGTTTATCTCATGACTACCGGACTGTCAATAGGCAGGTACTAAGACCTCTTTCTAAGGTGTTTCTCTTAACCTCTTCTGAGTACATACCCTCTCGGTACACCTCTTAATGTTGTTATTACTCTTATGACTTAGCCACACTTCACTGCCCTTATCTAAAGGTTAGGGTCTCTCACTTGTACTATTCATCTTTCATAGAAGCTAACATTTCAATTCCTCGTGTACTCTATGTCAAGTCTACCAGATCAAATCCCAAGACTGACATCATCACCCTCATGTTGCCATTCTTTTGATCATGACACTCATCTCAAATTCAAGCTTAATGGTCATTTCTAAACCCAAATATCAATACGATTTGTCGCCTACTATACTATACGTCATTACTTAATTAGTTCTAATACCTTCTAAACATCATGACTGTTTCAAAAAAATCATAAGCCTAGCTTAGATCTATTACTTTATGAATACTCATGCTTCTATATTCAACACTTACACTTGGTCATTACCTACACAATGACACTTCATAACAAACTCCTTTCTAGCTAAAACACACTCTGCCTCCTATGGTGGAATCTTTACAACTCATCACTTCTTAGTCTACCCAAAAGGGAAAACTCCTCATTACTAACTTACTAGGTACTTGACTATAGTAACATAGCTTGTCAAAACACCATCTCCCTTACTTAGATTACTTAACCTCTACATACTTTCCTCTAACTCTGGGCTCTTTCACTACTACTGCTCATGATCTCAAAAATCATGCTACCCTTTTTAGGTGAAAATCATACCCAAGCTCTAAATATACTTCTTAAAAAGGATCTCAACTGAAACAAGGCTTAAGGAAAAGAATACAACTCCCTTTAAGCTCAAACACATGATTCACATGAATATGAGTGCATTCCTCTGAAACTGAACACTTAACTTACTCTTAGGATTCTCTCAAGCCCCTCTGAAGTCTCATAACTTTCTCAAGACTCTTGCTAAGAACAACTCATCCACTAAGGACTGACTTTTATTTTCAACTACCTCTAGTATGATGGGTAGTCAAATGAATAATTACTTAGCTCTATTGCACGATTAAGAGTATGAAAGAAGGGAAACTTTCCTTAAATGTCTGTAGTCCCTCGTTTATAGAAGTGGTGCCCTCACAACCATAAGCAAGACCCTACTTGACACAGCTTCATAGACACCCTAGGACTCTTGAACTCTGTGCTCTGATACCAAGTTTTTCACAACGTGAATCTACACCCTGGATGTGGCCGGCACTCAAGAACCATTCCTGGTCCCCAAGCGAACCCTCATCCTGGCTGACTACAAGAGGAAGACTAACTTAAGCATGCCAAAGCTTAAAACTGAAATAAAAGTTCATAAAACTTAAATACAAACTTTAAGTCCAAAGAAAACTCTGTATAATAAAATATATACACCTCGCCATAAAAAGGCAACTTTAGTCTTTAAAACATTTAACAAAAGAAATGAAGACTTCTAAAACTCTACTGTCTATCTATGAAGCCTATAACTGATAAAGATGGAAGTTGGGACAAGACCCACGACATCCTAACAACTGATATAACTGAAAGATAAATGAAATCCTCCGGAAGCAAGGAGGCTCACCATAGCTAACACGAACACTTGGATGTATCAACGAAACTCCTGTTGATGATCCTGAATACATGTGTCTGCATCATGAGAAGATACAGGCCAAATGGCTCAGTACGTAGGATGTACGAGCATGTAAGGGGAATTCTAAAACATAAACATAAGCTTCAACTTGTATAAAAGTTGGAAACGTACTTACCTCCTTTCAAACTTACTCAACTCAAGGAATACTCAAGCATAAGATACTCAACTCAAAGATTAAATACTCAACTAAAAGATATGATACTCGACTCTGAGCCTATGTAGTGATACAACGTCTTGCCCCAGCTGCCAGAACTGTCCTATAGCTTAACTTATGTGTTCATCTAAAAAGTATGACCATTAATACCCATGATGGCTACATGGTTTATGGAGACTTGAGTTAATATGATCTCGCATCCCCATATCGGTTCTAAATACTACTGCCAAAATATACTTAGCTAATATATTTTTAAAACAACTTCTTTCTTTGGTTTGAGATAATTATTCAAAACTTAGCTTAAAAGCTTCTTGGAATCGATGTTCCCTTTTCTTGCTCAAATGTGAAAACATTTATGAACTCTTAGGGAATACTTAGTTCCCTTATAGTTTCTTTGAGAAATGAACTCAACTCTTTAGTCTTGGCTTAACTTGAAACTTTTAGTCGTAAAACAAAGTTAAAACAATTTGTAAAGGACTTCTTAAAATGTGGTTCATGCCGAATTATGGACTTGAACGACTCAATGCAAGGTTTTCAATAACCATAGATAAAACTCAAATACTTGCAACTCAAGAACTTCAATAATACTACTAATTTCAAGAATGCTCAACTCAGAGGGTTCATGCGGAATTATGAGCGTGAACTACTCAACTCAAGGACTTAAATATATTTTTCATCTCAAGACTGATCGACAGATACGGTTCATGCAGAATTATGGACATGAATAACCCAACTCAAGGACTTCATGGGTAACATGTAATACTTCCATGATTAGTAATATAATCTCAAATGGGTTAGAAACTCAATACTTAAGACTTAGAACATGAACATATTACTCCTCTCATAGATACTCTACTTCTGGAGTTCATGCGGAATTTATGGGCATGGACGACTTGACTCGTAGGTCTACATAACATGATGGAACTCGTGTACACAACTCTTCTCATTCTGATACTTACTTTCTCAAAATTTAGTTTAAATCAATAGTTGATCTCAAAGGATTCACAGTTGAACTCATAGACTTTCTTGAACTCTACTTTTAACTCTCTCTTGAATGTGAATTATGAATTCAAGAGTTATGGTTCATGATATGAAGGATCTAGATGATAGTGTAGACTCATGAATACATTCTCCTCACTCTCATACTCACTTACTCGAGTCTTGAAACAAGTTACTAGAAGTTGTAGAATACTCCACAAAAGGACTCAAAGGGACTTTCTTAGAATGTTCGAAAGAATTCTCAAAACTTAACTCTCAATTCTAGCTTGAATTTGAATTATGAATTCAAGGTAAAGATCATGTTAGGAATGATTTTAGGTGTTTAGACGTAGGTTAGAGTAGTTAGAATCGAAAAGAGTGAAGGTGCACTTTAAATGAACTCAAACGGGGCAACCGACAACAAACAGGAGGGGGGCAGGCGACCCTGGCGCTATGGATGGTCCGGGGCGCTAGCCCATAAGCTTCAGAGGAGGGTTTGGGTTGCTCTGGCAGGCGCATCGCACCAGGCCCCAACCTAGAAAATCGACGAATTTTCCTTGCTAATTTTCTCACCCTAACTCGCCTAGAATCGAACGATTTCTTCCCCAACCATTTAGAATTGATTACTTAACATAAATATACTCTAATATACTCAATGCATCCCTTAAAACACTCACTTTGATCTCAAGAAGTCATCCAAAACCCAACACAACAAGATTTAGAATGAACTTCAAGAACACCTATCAAGAACTCATCAAGAATTCAAATCATTCAACTTCAAGAATGAAATTTGCTCTGAAAAATAACATGTTTGGCATGTGGGTGAAAAAACCCAACACTATGGAAGCTTACATACCTCTTCGGGATCAAACCCATGGCGAAAATCTGCTACAACACGCAAGAATCTCGACGAACGCTTGATCCTCTTCTCTCTTCTTTTCTATTGTTGGACTCTCAACTAAAACCCTAGGGTAATTTTAGGTTTATAAAACCGAACCTAATAGGATTAGAACCTTAAAATATTACTAAAAATGAATTAAATATGATTGGGTAAGGAAAAGACCAAAATACGCCTATCTATTTTCGGCTAACTTTCCTTAACCGGACAGCCAATCTTCAAAAGGCCATATCTCACTCATCCAACCTCGAAACTTAGCAAACTCAGCGGCGTTGGAAAGATAATTCAACGATATTTCCTATGGTATCTAGTAGACCACCTAAATCATTCTGAGCTAGGAGTTATGGTCTTTTGAAGTCAACCCAAAACTCATACTTAACTTAAGTTGCAAAATTACAGAATTTGCTATTTCCAATTTATTTCTTTTCCGAAATAAAGGTGCCACATCTAGCGATCTTAACACTTACTAAATTTTAATTCCTCAGGAAAATCCTACTCACAACGAAGGATGGTTCAAGTCTTAGGTCAAAAACTTTTTGGGGTGTTACAATATCTCCCCCTTGGGATCATTAGTCCTCGAATGACGACTGGACTGGGTATGGAAAGGGTTACTCTTACTAAGGTCTAAGGCTAATGGTACGCTCTCATATATTCAAGCTTAGTACTCTTACAACACCATGGACTCCTACTAACTAACACCTTCGAAACCAACTAAGGGCTCTCATTTAACTATTTCTCATAACAAAACCTTATCCTCCTCTTTCTAACATCACTCAATTACTAAAAAGACCTCTAAAAAGATATCCCCCAAACTCTTTGAATTCATTACCATCTTAATCTCAAACACTTGACTCGATTTCTCAACTTGTCATCTCCCCCTTGAGTCTAAAGATAACACTTGAAAGCTATTGACGTATTCCATCATCTCTGAATGGTCTACATCCTCTTTTACTCTAACATTCGGGAGAAGTTTATCTCATGACTACCGTATTGTCAATAGGCAGGTACTAAGACCTCTTTCTAGGGTGTTTCTCTTAACATCTTTTGAGTACATACCCTCTCGGTACACCTCTTAATGCTCCTATTACTCTTGTGACTTAGCCACACTACACTGCCCTTATCTAAAGGTTAGGGTCTCTCACTTGTACTATTCATCTTTCATAGAAGCTAACATTTCAAATCCTCGTCTACCCTATGTCAAGTCTACCAGATCAAATCCCAAGATTGACATCATCACCCTCATGTTGCCATTCTTTTGATCATGACACTCATCTCAAATTCAAGCGTAATGGTCATTTCTAAACACGAATATCAATACGATTTCTCGCCTACTATAGTATACGACATTACTTAATTAATTCTAATACCTTTTGAACATCATGACCCTCTCAAACAAATCATAAGTCTAACTTAGATCTATCACTTTATGAATACTTTTGCTCTTCTATTTAACACTTACACTTGGTCATTACCTACACAATGACACTTCATAACAAACTCCTTTCTAGTTAAAACACACTCTGCCTCCTATGGTGCAATCTTTACAACTCATCACTTCTTAGTCTACCCATAAGGGAAAACTCCTCATTACTAACTTACTAGGTACTTGACTATGGTAACATAGCTTGTCAAAACACCATCTCCATTACTTAGATTACTTAACCTCTACATACTTTCCTCTAACTCTGAGCTCTTTCACTACTACTGCTCATGATCTCATAACTCATGCTACCCTTTTTAGGTGAAAATCATACCCAAGCTCTAAACATACTTCTTAAAAAGGATGTCAACTGAAACAAGGCTTAAGGAAAAGAGTACAACTCGCTATTAGCTCAAACGCACGATTCACATGAATGTGAGTTCATTCCTCTGAAATTGAACACTTAACTTACTCTTAGGCTTCTATCAAACCCCTCTGAAGTCTAATAACATTCTCAAGACTCTTGCTAAGAATAACTCATCCACTAAGGACTGACTTTTATTTTCAACTACCTCTAGTATGATGGGTAGTCGACTCAATAATTTTGAAAAGAGCATGAGTATAAATAAATATATATGACTTAGCTCTATTGCACGATTAAGAGTATGAAAGAAGGGAAACTTTCTTTAAATGTCTGTAGTCCCTCGTTTAAAGAAGTGGGGCCCTCACAACCATAAACAAGACCCTACTTGACATGACTTCATAGACACCATAGGACTCTTGAACTCTGTGCTCTGATACCAAGTTTGTCACGATCTGAGTCTACACCCTAGAAGTGGCCGGCAATCAAGAACCATTGTTGGTCCCCAAGCGAACCCTTATCCTGGTTGAATACAAGCGGAAGACTAACTTAAGCATGCAAAAGCTTAAAACTGAAATAAAAGTTCATAAAACTTACAGATGGAAGAAATGAAGACTTCTAAAACTATATGTCTATCTATGAAGCCTCTAACTGAAAAAGATGGAAGTTGGGACAAGACCCACGACATCCTAACAACTGATATAACTAAAAGGTAAATGAAATCCTCCGGAAGCAAGGAGGCTCACCATAGCTAACTCGAACTCTTGGATGTATCAACGAAGCTCCTGTTGATGATCCTTGCTGACACCCAATTTTGGCCTAACATTTTAAAATTCGTAATTTTAAGCTTTATTTATTTAATAGTTCAAAATAAATTTTTATAGTTTAAATAAGTTTATCGATAACTATCCTTATTTATCAAAATTTATGATTTTCAATCAGTTAATTTTAAAATTGCATTTTTACATATCATTAGTTGCGTTCATTATATTTTTTTATATATTCATTTTATTTGTTACATTTGCTAATATTCATTTTGATATTTTTTCGCAGTATTAAAATTCATTCAAAATACGAATAAAATTTATATGTACAGATTGATCGATGAATTTGGGCCACAATCTCGAGCCCATGATTTGAGACCATTGTATTACAACTCCCTATTTAAGTAAATTTTAGGTCAAAAGCAAGCGGGGTGGAAATATTTTCCAAGATAGGGTAAAAACCTTAAGATTTTATTTACTCTCATATTCTCTTAGCCGCCACCACCCAAAACCCCAATTAATAGACCATTAATATGGCCGAAAATGGAGTTTTTCTCCAACAAACTCATAGCTCCGACCAACGAGCTAAACCAGACTACTTCCTATCGCCGCCAGTCCCGTTCCCTTTCCCCTTTCACGCTTTCTTCCCTCTTTTTTTTACAGGTGTTTCGGCTCGATGGTGAACGACAATCAGGCCTCGAGCTCCTAAACCAGCAAATCAACAAATAACAACAATAATGGTTCCATTTCCGGCCAACTCCATGAACTCCGGCGAGCTCGTGAGAAACCAGAGACAACCAGGCGAGTTACAAGCTCTGGCGAAACCGAACTCCATCACTGCTATCCTTCACAGACCCACGAACCAGTTACAACATCAACATAGCTCCACCAACGAGCTTCATCTCCATATTTCCAGTAACAACTCTTAGACCGCCGGAGAACACCAACAAACTCCATCTTCAATAATGATAAATTTAGATCTACCTTTTTAATTTTATTTTGCTTTTGGATTAATACTTAGGTACACTATCTTCTCATTTTTAACCGTCTTGTAATTTGTTTTTTTTTTTTTTTTGAACGAGCCGTATTTTTTGTCAAGATCTTTAAATGCTATTTACCTTCTCTATCTATTATAATAAGTCTTTAGCCTTATTTACTTATAGATGCTTTATTTTTGTTTATATTTAGTTGTTGTTGATTTTTTTTTTCTTTTTTTTTTATGCTTTCTAAAATGCTTCCAACAAGTTACATTAATATTATTTTAATCTAGTTATGTTGTTACTTGGTTATTGTTATTGTTTTGTTGTTTATTATCATTTAGTCATTTATATACTATTTTATTTCATCAATTTTTCTTTTATATGTAATTGTGGTGGTGTGTTACTGTTAATTTCTTTTATTTTTGATGCCACAGTTTCTATGGTCTCTCTCTAACCATGATTAGTAATTATTATTTATGTTTAAGTTTAATCATTTTAATTGTTTGTTAAAGACATCTCATAATTTTCGTTTCTTTTGAAAATATTCCATTAGTAATTTAGGTGTGTAGTCGTGTGTTTACTGTTTAATAACTGTTACTTTTAATATAGGTTGATCATTTAATTCTATCTTTAATTTTAATTTAACCAAGAATTCATTAATGTTTTATTTGATATTACATTTCTTAAATTTGATTTATTTTTGTTTTGTTGTGTTGCTAAAGAGATTTACATACATACATGTTAAAATTGGTCAATGAAAAAATCTCTCCGTCAGTTTTCGAGGCCTTCCCATTTTTAAAGACGGAAATTTAGTTTAAGTTGATATATTTTATTTGTTAAAAATGGCTAATGAAAAAATCTCTCCGTCAGTTTCGAGGCCTTCCCATTTTTAAAGACGGAAATTTAGTTTAAGTTGATATATTTTATTTGTTAAAAATGGCTAATGAAAAAATCTCTCCGTCAGTTTCGAGGCCTTCCCATTTTTAAAGACAGAAATTTAGTTTAATTTTATATATTTTAATTGTTAAAAATGGCTAATGAAAAAATCTCTCCGTCGGTTTCGAGGCCTTCCCATTTTTAAAGAAGGAAATTTAGTTTAAGTTTATATATTTTATTTGTTAAAAATGGCCAATGAAAAAATATCTCCGTCAGTTTTCGAGGCCTTCTCATTTTAAAAGACGGAAATTTAGTTTAAATTTATATAACTTTTATGTTAAAATTGGCCGATGAAGAAATTACCGTCGATTTTCAAGGCCTCCCATGTTAATAAGACGGATTTTTATGTTTTAAATTAATATTTGATTCATTTATTTTATTCATATTTATTTATAACTAACACTTTTACTAAGTGTCTTTACAGGTACCTGGAGGTGCTCCCCATTGAAGTTATTTGAATTAGGTTCGAATTATACTCCTATTTAAATTGTATATTATTGACGATAGGCAAATTTAGGCCGATTTCTATATTATTGTTTTATCATATTACTTATATATATTACATGTTTATTATATTTGTACAGTATTTTATTTTCATCATCAATTTTTTTAAAAAAATGAATTCAGTCGGGACCCACATTTGTGGATTTCGAAGGATGCCTAACACCTTTCCTTCGAAATAACTTGAACCCTTACCTAGAATCTCTTGGTTTTGCAGATTAATTAATTGGTTTCCTAGTTTTCCTAAAATTAGGTGGCGACTCCTTTAAAATTTGTTTATTCTTAAAATTCTTTTAAAATTCATTCAATTGATTATTTTTTGAGTCACCGTGACGTTTTATCCTATTTGAATAGAATAGGGATGTAAACAAAATGTCTATTTCGCTGGGGATATAGAGGTTCTGACCATTATGAGTTCAGTTTTTCAAATTGAGTAGTTATTATTTTATTGTGTTATTCATTATATCTTGTATATTTTGTTGATTATTTATATATTATATTTGTTATTTATTCATTATTTGTTTAAACTTTATATATACTGTCATTGCATTCATGACATTTTCCGACATGTATGTATAGTATATTAAAGAATGGTTTTGCGGAACCGCAGCCGGACTTTTTTATACTCAACCCTTTTTTCGGAATGATCAGCAATTTATTGGTTCGTCATGCGTCCAATGGTTGTCGTGAGTTCCAGCCTAAGTTGTCCACTTGGGTTCCCGGTCTTTCAAAAGCCACTCTTAGTCAACTAGCGTAGAGCGAAACCAAATCCTGATTTTGAGCGCATTTTGAACTAAGTCGACCCAACACCCAAGGAGTGTTGGGCCCATTAGAAGTCTACCTCGTGTCTATTTGGCCAATTGGTCAATAAAAGAGAATTATATTTATGTGTTAAATTTGAAAGATGTATACGTCATTTGACAAAACAATGTCCCTTCGGGTAAGGAGTTTAAGAGTTTGTTTGAGTCAAAGTAGGATCAAATTACAATTGCATCTGAAGAGGTTGTCAGTTAAAGATGAAAAGAAATCAAACAAAAGGACCGTCCATGGAGGCATAACTTAGGATTGTACCCCTGCGTGAGACTGATTATTTGTATCATCTTTTTCCTATTATGTATCCCCATTCAGTTTTATTCATAAAGTTTGTATAAATTCAGATTTTGGGACAATGTTGTCAAATGACGTAATACATTCTTCAGATCGATAAGCCTACCCTTGGCACAAAAGGGTCACATAATTGTATAGGATGCGCAATAATTGTTTATATGCTATGTGATATAATTGAGTTTGTTTTCAATCAAAGTAGTGCTTATGTGTTTAATTAATTTTATATTTTTTTGGTGATATTTTGCATTATTCATTATGAATACAAATTAACACTTTTATCTTTTGAGTTTATCTTATTTTTAAGCGAGAGATTAATCTAATGAGAATTTAGAAGTCATTGTTCGTCCAAAGTTGCAAGGGACAAGAGGATTCGCGAAGTTCAAGTGTTTATATTTCACAAGACATTAATCTCAAGTCGAAAACATAAATCAGGGGAGTCTTTGACTATGAGGTCGCACTCATTCATTTTTCAATATTTTTGCATTTTGGCTCTGCTTTCACACATTTCTAATATTTTGCAGGAACCCATCCCCGACGACAGTCGGGATGGTCATAACAATGTTTGGTTCTCGTGGATAATTGGGAGAAGACACAGTTCCAAGAGACATTAAAAAATAAAAAAATACAACAAGTGGTTACTGTAAGAAAAATGAGAGACCACATTCAACATGCAGTACAAATGTCAACAGTTAAGAGGATGCAAGAAATCGCTCTGAGTTTATATAAATTCTAAAGTTGTTTTATGTCATATTTGAACGAACTATGAGAACCTGATTCTCATCTTGGTGAGATACGTAGGCAATCCTCTTTGGGTTCGCTATCCATTTTTTCAAATTTCAAAAAATAAAAAGTAAAATAGTTTGTGCATATTTTCAAAGTCATATTTGAACGAACTACGCGAACCTGATTCTCATCCCAGTGAGATACGTAGGCAACCCGTCTTGGGTTTGGTATTCATTTCTTCAAATTTCAAAAAAAGTAAAAATATTTAACTATCTTGTGCATATTTTCAAAAATATATCTGCATGAACTACGCACACCTAATTCTCATCTTGATGAGATACGTAGGCAGCCCTTCTTGGGTTCGGTATTCATTCTTTTAAATTAAAAATAAATAAATATAAATCAAATAGTTTATGCACATTTTCAAAGACATATCTGCATGAACTACGCACACCTGATTCTCATTTTGATGAGATACGTAGGCAACCCTTCTTGGGTTCGATATTTATTCATTCTTTAAAACAAAAAAATCGTTTTGTACATATTGAAAGAGTCATTTCTTCAGCTCAAATGAGACCAATGCAGTTAGGAGCATGTAAAAATATTTGATATGATGAAGAAGGCTGGCTTTGTGGTAAACCATAGATTCTTTTGGTACCTCTCATTTATACTTTTGTGATGCTTGAAAATTCTCTTTCATGCTTTCAAGATAAGAATAAAACCAACCTCAAGATTTCATGTGCATTGTGTGGTGAGCTTTTAGATCAAAATTCAATTGCATCGCACTGTTGATCTAGAACTTGGCCTGAATGTTTTTCGAGGCGAAATCCTGAGTAATGTTTGGTATGGAAAAGGATTGTAGGCCTTCTTTGACCCGATTGTGCCTTTCAAAACCTACCAAATGACATTGATCCCTAGTTTTCTCCTCTTTGAGCTTGAAGCCTTTCTTTGGACAACCACATCTTAGACACTACCCATTTTTAGTGCTTACATGCACTATCCCTCTCTTGGCCCAACTTTCTTGAGTGCACCAAGAGTGTGCAAATTATAAGAGAAGAACCATGTTTGAAGTTGTCAAACGCAAAAGATACAAAGTATCCCAAAGTCGAGGAAGCAGAAAATGACTTCTAGAAAAAGAAAAAAAAGAAAGGTGGAAATAAATAAGAAAGACAAAAACACCCCTACAAGGTCAATGAAAGACGAGAAAAAAAAACTCTACCAAAAGAGGAGAAAACATCAAAACAAAGGAGTAAAAAAGGAAAAACTCCAACAAATAAGAAATCAAAAGAAGTCAAAAAAAAAAAAAAAAGAAGAAAAGGGGGACAATAAAAAGGATCAAACGCCAAAGGTGTATCAATTATCAAAAACACAAATTTACTGGGATGCTCAAGGAAGAATTAAGTCACTCTTATCCCAAATATATCTTACCCGTCCCTAAGCCTACATTACAAGTCCTACATGATCTTATTCCAAATGTTCTCACATTAGTGGAGATTTACATAAGGGGCCAAGCATATGGTATCACAGTTGCATGCATTGAACATTCTTGTGAGTGTGAGTGCACTTCAAAAAAATGTCCTTAAATAATATGCTTTAAATATGTGTGAAATAAGACTTTCTTTTTGTGAGGGCACTTGAAATATGAGGATTGGTACAATTCAAATGTTTGTTTGAAGAAAGATGAATAAATATTATTGATACTTAAGTATGTTTGAGGTACCACTTGAAGCTGTGGGAGTTACCTTGAATTCAATCTTAGTTAAAAAAAAAAAAGATTTACATGCGATCCTAACTCCTGGTACCAATTGTAATCAAGATTTGACTGTCTCTTTATCTTATTTATATTTCAAAAAAATAAAGGGGGTGAGCAAGCATTCACTCTTTAATATTTTTTCAAAATATTTTTTTTAGATTCTTTCCATTAAAGAAAAAAAAACTCTGTCTTTCCTTTTTGGATTATTCATTGTAAAAAAAAAAAATGTCATTAGGCTAATCTTGTCAGTGTGAGACATATATTTTACTTCATTGGATTGTCCGTCCAAAAAATGTGATATATCTTGTCTTTAAGCTTTGAATATTGCAGGGAATATTATTTTCCTATTTCATCATGTTCATATTGTACAATTTCTACTGACGATCTTATCTCAGATTATTTGCAGTATTCATCATTTACAGGGTTGGAACTACATTTGACCTGATTCCTGGCTCAACAGCATATGTAGGTGCCACGATGGCTCGGTAATATACCCAGTGTGATTTTCTTTTCACCTTGTAATAAAAACTGGAATAGAATTTTTGGGAATATCTCAAAAATTCACAATAAAGGTGCTATCTCCAGCAAATCAATAATGGAGATCATTTTGAGATTTGCCAAGAGTTCTAACTGGGACATAATTTTTGAGGAAGATCTCAAAAATTCCAATGAAACTGTCAGACACTTGATAGTCAACTTTAAATGATCCATCATCGCTTGAACTTCAAAGTCAATTTGCAAATCTTCAGCATTGTCAGGGCGAGCCAGCAACTCCTCGTACAAATCCCCAATAAGACATGAATCACAAAAAACACAAAATGGTCAAGAGTAAAATGTTGGTTGCTTACGTGTGTCGAAGTCATCAGGCATTTTGTACACATTCTTTTTAAAGAATCTTCCTCAAGGTTTCTTGACTAAGTCGCTAGCTAAGGTGACATTGTGTCTACTAATTGTCATTTTGAAGTACAGGAACAGGTGAAAGCATTGAGGCGATGACACTTTCAAGACAGATCATTGAGCCATCCACCTCGTTACAGTGGACAATCATCGAGTCATCCACCTCGTTACAGTTGGACATCATCGAGTCATCCACCTCGTTACAGTTGGACAATCATCGAACCATCCACTCGTTACAGTGGACAATCATTGAGTTAATGCATTTTTCATTTTTATTTTTCATTTGCCGAGAAGGCCATTGCATTTTTCATTTGCCGAGAAGGCCATTGCATTTTTCATTTGCCGAGAAGGCCATTGCATTTTTCATTTGCCGAGAAGGCCATTGCATTTTTCATTTGCCGAGAGAGCCATTGCATTTTCCATTTGCCGAGAGGGTCATTGCATTTTTCATTTCCCGAGAGGGCCATTGCATTTTTCATTTGCCGAGAGAGCCATTGCATTTTCCATTTGCCGAGAGGGTCATTGCATTTTTCATTTCCCGAGAGGGCCATTGCATTTTTCATTTGCCGAGAGAGCCATTGCATTTTCCATTTGCCGAGAGGGTCATTGCATTTTTCATTTCCCGAGAGGGCCATTGCATTTTTCATTTGCCGAGAGAGCCATTGCATTTTCCATTTGCCGAGAGGGTCATTGCATTTTTCATTTCCCGAGAGGGCCATTGCATTTTTCATTTGCCGAGAGAGCCATTGCATTTTCCATTTGCCGAGAGGGTCATTGCATTTTTCATTTCCCGAGAGGGCCATTGCATTTTTCATTTGCCGAGAAGGCCATTACATTTTTCATTTGCCAAGAAGGCCATTGCATTTTTCATTTCCCGAGAGGGCCATTGCATTTTTCATTTGCCGAGAAGGCCATTACATTTTTCATTTGCCAAGAAGGCCATTGCATTTTTCATTTCCCGAGAGGGCCATTGCATTTTTCATTTGCCGAGAAGGCCATTACATTTTTCATTTGCCAAGAAGGCCATTGCATTTTTCATTTCCCGAGAGGGCCATTGCATTTTTCATTTGCCGAGAAGGCCATTGCATTTTTCATTTGCCGAGAAGGCCATTGCATTTTTCATTTGCCGAGAAGGCCATTGCATTTTTCATTTGCCGAGAAGGCCATTGCATTTTTCATTTGCCGAGAAGGCCATTGCATTTTTCATTTGCCGAGAAGGCCATTGCATTTTTCATTTGCCGAGAAGGCCATTGCATTTTTCATTTGCCGAGAAGGCCATTGCATTTTTCATTTGCCGAGAAGGCCATTGCATTTTTCATTTGCCGAGAGGGCCATTGCATTTTTCATTTACCAAGAGAGTCATTGCATTTTTCATTTTGCCAAGAGGACCATTGCATTTTCATACATCGAGAAAGTCATTGCATTTAAGTTGCATAAACTTGCGTTGAAATATATTTGCATTTAAGTCGCATCTATTCGGAGGTGAAAGATGTGCACCTTATCTATTCACGTTTAAGTCAGTGGAGACTTGCGTTGAAAGATATTTGCATTTAAGTCGCATCTATTCGGAGGTGAAAGATGTGCACCTTATCTATTCACGTTTAAGTCAGTGGAGACTTGCGTTGAAAGATATTTGCATTTAAGTCGCATCTATTCGGAGGTGAAAGATGTGCACCTTATCTATTCACGTTTAAGTCAGTGGAGACTTGCGTTGAAAGATATTTGCATTTAAGTCGCATCTATTCGGAGGTGAAGGATGTGCACCATATCTATTCAACGTTCAAGTAGGTGGAAACTTGCGTTGAAAGAATTTTTATTCGTCCTACAGATGGACATACATTCCAAATCCTACCGATGGATCATCTTTTTTCATTCGTCCTACCGATGGACATACATTCAAAATCCTACCGATGGATCATCTTTTTTCATTCGTCCTACCAATGGACTAACATTCAAAATCCTATCGATGGATCATCATTTTCATTCGTCCTACCGATGGACATACATTCAAAATACTACCGATGAATCATCTTTTTCATTCGTCCACATTCAAAATCCTATCGATGGATCATCATTTTCATTCGTCCTACCGATGGACATACATTCAAAATCCTACCGATGGATCATCTTTTTTCATTTGTCCTACCGATGGACATACATTCAAAATCCTACCGATGGATCATCTTTTTTCATTTGTCCTACCGATGGACATACATTCAAAATCCTACCGATGGATCATCTTTTTTCATTTGTCCTACCGATGGACATACATTCAAAATCCTACCGATGGATCATCTTTTTTCATTTGTCCTACCGATGGACATACATTCAAAATCCTACCGATGGATCATCTTTTTTCATTTGTCCTACCGATGGACATACATTCAAAATCCTACTGATGGATCATCTTTTTTTCATTCGTCCTACCAATGAACATACATTTAAAATCCTATCGATGGATCATCATCTTCATATGTCCTATCGATGGACATGCATGTTTATTCTACCAATGGATCATCTTCATTTGTCGTATCGTACGAGATGCTACCTTTTTTCCTGTAATTTTGTCTCTACTAATGAGTTTCAACTTTGTTTTTTCGAGAACATCCAAGAGGATGCATTCTCAGTTGAGCCACAAGTGCGGACTACTTCAATAAGGACGCAACAGAGCGTGGAACCTTTTGGAGGCAAGTTCGGGATCGACTTACACCACATTCCAACCGTACTTTTATATAAAGGTCATGTGTTCGGCCAAAATCGGGTTCGTCAATTTTCGTTGTCCACGATTTCTTTCATCAATCATATCCAACGAAAGGGACAGCTGTTGACACCCAATTTTGGCCTAACATTTT
>NW_006239009.1:66117-77195 GCF_000226075.1 Solanum tuberosum | reverse complement strand
GATACGGTTATACGGGCCTACTACCCCCCCGTACTAGGCAACCAAGGTACCAACCCCTCGATACGGTTATACGGGCCTACTACCCCCCCGTACTAGGCAACCAAGGTACCAACCCCTCGATACGGTTATACGGGCCTACTACCCCCCCGTACTAGGCAACCAAGGTACCAACCCCTCGATACGGTTATACGGGCCTACTACCCCCCCGTACTAGGCAACCAAGGTACCAACCCCTCGATACGGTTATACGGGCCTACTACCCCCCCGTACTAGGCAACCAAGGTACCAACCCCTCGATACGGTTATACGGGCCTACTACCCCCCCGTACTAGGCAACCAAGGTACCAACCCCTCGATACGGTTATACGGGCCTACTACCCCCCCGTACTAGGCAACCAAGGTACCAACCCCTCGATACGGTTATACGGGCCTACTACCCCCCCGTACTAGGCAACCAAGGTACCAACCCCTCGATACGGTTATACGGGCCTACTACCCCCCCGTACTAGGCAACCAAGGTACCAACCCCTCGATACGGTTATACGGGCCTACTACCCCCCCGTACTAGGCAACCAAGGTACCAACCCCTCGATACGGTTATACGGGCCTACTACCCCCCGTACTAGGCTTGGTCGACTCGCAACACTTATATAGAGAAAATCATATACATGTATCCATTTCATCATCATTTCAATGATTATATGACCATCCGACTCATAGGACGTACCTTGGACCTTCTATTTCCTAAGAATTCTATAAATGGGCATTTTATCAAACACATGGTGGGCTATTGTTCATGTAAATGAAATCATGTATTTCAAGAGTACTAAGTCCAACCAATTCCAAAATTCATATAAATCAGCCCACCAACAACATATATATATATATATATCAACCTTCATAATTTGATCATGGAAGCATGAAAACCATAAACATCACATAATAATTCCATTTCATGATAATATGCAAAATAGACCATAATAGGGTGTGTAGTAGTAATTCCATACTTCAAGAGTTCATAAATAACCATAAGGACTCATAAACTTGAAGTAGAAATAGAGGATAAATGGTTGGACTTGTGGAAAGGAAGGTTTCCACAATCAAACCCACATACCTCAACTTTGGAGATTCCTTGATGAAGATTGGAATGGAGAATTGAAGCTTGAGATTGAGTCTTGAATCCGGAATTAGAGCTTTGAGATGTTTGAATTTGGTTGAGGATCTTGGTGGAGTTTTGGAGAAGGCTTAGAGAGTGTTTTTGAAGTTAAAAATGACTAAAGTATGGGACATATCCCCTTTTTATAAAAAACGTCCCCAACACTTGGCCTCAAAAAAAGAAAAAAATAGCTCACTGGAAATTGCAAATCTGCACAGACAAGTTTTACAAAAATGGTCATAACTCCCTCATCCTAACTCGGAATGAGGTGAAACCAAGTGCGTTGGAAAGTTAACTCAAAGAGCTTTAATTTAATAGGTTGTGGCCCTTCCAGTTCCTTGTGTGCTAAGAGATATGCCCCTTTAAAGTTGACCCTCCAAATCACATTTTTTGCGATTTTCGAATTTTGATATGGTTGCTCTAAAATTCGGCTTAGACCCATCTCCCACTCAATTTGACCCCATGAATAAGAATATGAAGTTGAATTTATGAAATCATGCACATATTTTGAGATATATGAAAATTACAACTATAGGTGTTTCCGAAGCACATTTTCAGGCATTTTGGGTCGTTTCAACATTCCAACCACACTTTTATATAAAGGTCATGTGTTCGACCAAAATCAGGTTTGTCAATTTTCGTTGTCCACGATTTCTTTCATCAATCATATCCAACGAAAGGGACAGCTGTTGACACCCAATTTTGGCCTAACATTTTTAAAATTCATAACTTTTAAGCTTTATTTATTTAATAGTTCAAAATAAATTTTTTATTGTTTTAAATAAGTTTATCGATAACTATCCTTATTTATCAAAATTTATGATTTTCTATCAGTTAATTTTTTAAAATTCCATTTTTACAAAATAAGGATATACATTATCAAAATGCTTCCATGCTTCACCATCAGATGGATGAGACAAGACACCCGGTGACCTTCTTTATTCACGATGCCATCTCATATGTGGGGCAGACCTCATCGATGCATACAACCTTTTTAACCTAGGAATGAGAGGCAGATAATGCATCGCCTTAACTGGGACCATCTTTCCAGCCGGAGTCTTCTTATAATGAGCATGTCCACAAAACATACAATTTTGTAATTCACTATCAGTCTTGTAAAACAACATGCAACCATTAACACAACAATGAATTCTATCATACGTCAATCCTAACTTGGAAACCAAACGCTTTACCTGATAGAAGTTCTTTGGTATGTTAAACTCCGGATTAACTAGTTCACCCAAAAGATCAACCATTGAGTCGATAGCTGCATTAGGAACATTCCAATCTAATTTAATATTCATTAATCTAACCATAACTGACAAAGAAGAATGCGGACTCCCTTCACATAGTGGACGACTAGACTCTTCTAATTGATCATAGAAGCTCTTGCTTCTTCATTAGGAGCTTCATCAAAATATTGTTCGGGTTCCATCCCACCTTGAACCCCGAAAGCATCATTGATCATTTCATGAACCCTATCCTGTTCAACCCTAATATGACCATGTGGTGCAAGCATATTATATTCATCCACATGCACCGAATTAAAAAACATACCATCCAATCCATCTCTTTCTCCATGATCAATCGATACAAAATATCTAGGCTTAAATCCATTACGGTACAAATGAACCATAACTCTATCTGATTTTAAAAAAAATTAAGCACTTACATGCACTACAAGGACACCTAACCAATCCATTATTCTTGAAAATGTCAAGTATCATTGTATGTTCAATAAAATCTCTAACACCGTCAATAAAACCAACACCAATTTCATAATGCATATTATACATCCACAAACAATGATTCATGTACAAAAATATAGATATTCGATTATATTATAAATTAAATTAAATAATAATTTTACTACATTAATTCATTCTTAATATATATTTATAATAAGTTCAATGTCTAAATTCAAGTTCATATTATAAAAAGTTATTAGTTATATATAAAGTGCAAATCCAATAATTAGTTATATATTCGAATTCTAATTAAATTCAATTAGTTCAAGATCTAGAAAGTTAAAGCTTAATTAATTAATGAATACTAATTAATTAAGTTCAAATTAAGTTCAAGTTCTAGTTAAGTTCAAAATTAAGTATATATTAATTCCTAATTAAGTTTTCAAGTTATTATAAATTAATTAAGTTTAATAAAGTTCTAATTAATTTATATTAATTTCAAATTAATTAAGGTCAATAAGATTTTCATGTACTACAAAATTCTAATTAAGTTCAAATAAAGTCCAAGTTCTAATAAGAATAAAAATTAAGTTCTCATAAATTAAAGTCAACAACATTTCAAGTTCATATTCCTAACTAAGTTCAATTTATAGTAAATTCAAGTTATTATTAATTATAAGTTCTAATTAAGTTGTAATTCAAATCCCTAAATTTCAAAATTCAAACTGGCTAGCTACTGTCCCAAATTAAAACTATTAGTCCTAAAATATCAAATATAATTCAAACAAGTCTGAAATTCCAAATTCAAACTAGTCTTAAAATCACAAATTCAAAGTACTCCGAGAATTCAAAAATCAAACTAGTGCTAAAATCCCAAATTCAAATATGAGTAGTCCTAAAATCTCAATAATAATTCAAACTAGTCCTAAATTCCAAATTCAAACTAGTCTTAAAATAATAAATTAAAACTAGCCCTAAAATCCCAAAATCTAACTAGTGCGAAAATCCTAAATTCAAACTAGCTTGCTCTTCCTAATCCCAAATTCAAACTATTAATTTGAAAATCTCAATAATAATTCAAACTCTAGTAAGTCCGAAAATCAAACTAACTCAAATAATACCCAAATTCAAACAACTCCTTAAATACCTTAATTCAAACTAATCTTACAATCCCAAAATCAAACTAATTAACTCAACAAATACTGAAATTCAAACAAATCCTAACATACCTAATTCAAACTAACCCTAACATTAAAATTTTCAATTCACAATCAAGAAACACAAACTAACAATCAAATAATCCCTAATTCAAACTAACAATCAATAAACACAAAATCAATAAACTAATTACAATTAAATAACTAAAAAAATCAAATAGAGCTCAAATTGATTTTTTTTATAATAAATAAAACCCTAACCATAAAGGAGAAGGATAGAATGAAGAGAGAGGGGAAAGAGGCGGCGGCGGCAGAGGCAGCTCCAACAGGTGAGGCGGCGACGACAACTCCTCACGATCGACTCCAATCGGCGGCAGGTGAGGACGGTGGCGACGGAGTGGAGAAGGAGAGGAGAGAATTTGAGAAATGAGAAATGGGGGAGAATGGGGGAATCACGTCTATATGTATCAAATATTTATTGAAAAACGACGGAAAACATCTCTACATCTGTCGCTTTTCATTAAATAGTTGACTAAACAATTTGACCAAAAAGAGACGGACATAGAGACGCTGTCCGTCGCTTATGTCAAAAATATTTGACCAAATAATTTGACCAAGAAGCAACAAACCTAAAGATGATGTCTGTCGCTTTCATAAAACAATAATTAGTAAAATAAAATAATTCAAAAGTGACGGACGCCGTGGCTATTTTTAAATTTATATATAATTATTTTTCATTAAAAGCGACGGACAGCGTCTATATTTATATTAAATAAATAATTAAATATTTATTGAATGAGAATGTAAAAATGTTGATCAAGAGGTTCCTCATTAGGTTCGTCCCTAAGTTCCTCGTCAAGCTCCGATTGACCTATTGAATGAGAATGTAAAAAATGTGCAGTTTAGGTCGGCATTCCAAGTGTTGGCTGAAGCCATGACGTCACAAGCCAATAGAGAAGTGGTAGTCCCCGTAAACCCCTAATTATGAATTGTGAACTATCAAGCATGAGTAGCTAAATCCACAACTAGGATTGTGGGAACCATGAACAATTAACAAAGTATAAATAATGATTAAGTAATTCTTGAATACTTTTTATCCATGTATTGTTAATCCTTTCATTTAGAAGTATTTTAAACGAGTGCACACGTTAGAACTCGCCTCATTCCTACTTGTCGGACCAGGGAGGTAATGAATGAGAAAAGGATTAAACAACAGAGATTTAGTGGATGCTATCTAATAGTCTGATGTCAACAAGAGTGAGGGTGAAAACTAAATTACATTGATTTGATGACTAATCTGGGGTAAAGCTAAGGGTTAGTAAAGCATACACCCGTAGACAGACCAAGTGGCGTGGTGAAATTCCCTACTTGGAGGACCAATCACTTAGAGATACCTAACTTACCAACTTTGCATGTCAAACACTAGGAAAAGATTACTATTATTAGGATTACTGCGTTAAATGTTTGTAGGGAATACACATACACTAGTTTCTATCTTATTTTGATTTCCATCTTATATTGATTTCTCAAATAGTTAAAAACTCTAAACCTAAAAGACCATAAAACCCCTAAAATGAACTTTTAAAAATCCTAAACCTAAAAAACCCAAAAAAAACATAAATAATAAACCCTAAACACTAAAAATTCTTAACCCCATGAAAGCTTAAGAAACTAAAAACCATGAATCTAAGTAAACCTTAAACCCTAAGAATCTCTAAACCCTAAAAAACCCAGATGTCTAACAAACCCTAAAAACCTCATAAAAACCTAAACCTCTAAAAACCCTAAAAAAAACTCCAAGCCCTAAACAGAAATCCCTAAAAAAATCATAAAAAGTACTAAACCTAAAACCTAAACCCTAAAACTTAAAAAACCCTAAACCCTAACAAAACCAAAATCCTAAGAAACCATAAACACTAAAACTTTTTAAAAAACCTTAAAAACCGTTAAGAAAATCCTAAGCTTAAAATCCCTAGAAAAACCCTACACCTAAAAATCCTAAAAAAAGACATGTACCCTAAACCCTAAGAAACTCTAAACCATAAGAAACCCTAACAAATATGATACCCTAAACCCTAAAAAAACCCAAACTCTTAAAAAACCCTACACCCTTAATCCTAAGAAACCCTAAAAAAACCTACAGCAAAAACCCTAAGAAATCCTACACAATAAACCACAAAAAATCCCTACACCCTAAACCTTAAAAAATCCCTAAATCCTAAACTCTAATAAATCCAACACCCTAAACCCTATAAAATGTTACACCCTAAATCCTAAGAAACACTACACCATAAACCCTAAGCATGTAACACCTCGCAGCCTAAAGAGGAAAGCTTTGCAAATTGTCAAAAGTTCCGGGTGTCACCCACGAGGGACAACCACGCCCCATTGTTTGACCCACACAATGTAGGTGAGCCTCGTGGATAAGGCACACTATCTAGAAAAGTGAACCACAGCCAAGACCCACGCCTCGTGGATGGCTCCATGGCTTGTGGCTAGGGGTCCGTCGATAGACCAAATTCTTTGTCAAGACCAAGGCCGACTAGGATTAACCGTAGGTCCATCCACAGTCCGTCGTCGGGGTCCCGTGGGTGGGCCTATTGGGATGGTTAAATTGAGGGCTTAAGGGTCCTTTCCAATTTTAATTAAATTGAAGTGGTGTGGTTTTGCCTTAGTCTAAAACACCTATATAAGTATTTTTAACATCCAAAATCCCCCATTCAAGTCATTCCCTCAAAGTCCAAAAGAAAACTCAAAACTCCTCCCAAAAATGTTCTCTCTCTATAAGTTAGAATAAGAAGGAAGAAATTGGAGCTAGGTCAAAGTAAAGACTCCCAATCTTTAAGATTTTGAGGGTATTGTAACTAGGTTAAGATGGCTTTACATCCATGGGATCCTTCCTCCGATGGATTCCCCTAGAATTCCACAATTTGAAGAAGAATTTCCTCAAATTTTAGTTAGGGTTTCCTTCAATTTTGTGGGTTATGATAAATGTAGATCCAATTGAGTGTATTGTGATTGTTTATGATTGAATTGATAGATTACATGCATTTAGGATGAAATTACATGTACTTATGCCTATCCTATGATTTTAGGGTTGAATTGATATAGTGGGGTTTGATTCCATGAGAGGAAAACTTTATGGGTTAGATATCTCCTTATAGGATTGATGGATTATGATTAGAATTGCTTGAGATTGAAGACTATATGAAGAATATAATGTTAATTTCTTTAGAGTAAAGCATAGATGATGATCATGGGATATAGTGCTTTGACAGTAAAAGCCTAGACTTTGAATTGTTGATTGTTGAATTTGTAGTATGGAAGTGATACTTCCTATAATAAATTGATAAGGATGATTGATTGATTGTGAAGGTCTATTCACATGAATGATTCTAGGTTGAAAGGATTTCTCACTTAAAATGAATCTAGACTAAAATGCTTAATGAATGAGAAGGCTAGAGGCAATTACCCTTGACCACCATATGCAAGGATATGAGGTGATTCTCATATTCCTTAGAGTTGAACAACAGGTGAGTCCCCACATTTTTTCTATGGTGAAATGATTTGGAGGCGAGTACACATGGTCCTTATAAAATGATATGGAGGCGAGTACCCGTGTCATATGACGAGATTGTGGAGGCGAGTACCTGCGATCTTAAAGTAAGTAAGGCAAGAGGCGAATATCCATTGGCCTTCATAAGTTACGAATAGAGGCAAATCCACATGTCTTTAAAAGTAAGTATGACTAATATGATTATGTTATGAAGTTGATTTTCTTGGAGTGTATTTAGATATGCCTTTCATGATGTAAGCTTGAGTAGAGGCGGATGACCTATTCTTGGCTAAGGATAAGTGAGGTTACTTAAGGATGTATTACTCTTTAATTATGATGCTTATTATGACTTGATTATGTTTATGCCTTATTCCTTATGTTGACTAATGCTTATGATTGCGTTGTATATTCTAGCCATCATATCTAGTACTTGATTGTACTAACGCATACTCTTGCCTACATTCTTATCAAATGTAGGTTCCGGTGATATTGATTCACACAGTCGTGGCTAGCTTTGTTGTTGATCAAAGAAGTAATGTTTTGGAAAGTCCTTATTGTGTTCGAGGATGTCATCACCACTTTCTTTTGTGCTTTTCTTTTATGACTTGGACTATTTTATTGGATGCGTCCGAAGATTTCTATTTTTTTATGTTAGATGGTTTGAGACAATTATGTTAGTCTTCCACTCATTTTGTAAAAGAATTTGGTTGTATTGAAGTGTTTTAAATTCCCGCTCATTTCTATTACTTTATGTTATGATATGCTTAGTGGAATGTATGAGGCATTTTGGGGTCTTATACGCCTTGTTACATCTAGGGGGTACTCCTTAGTCATGACAAACTTGATATCAAAGCACAAGGATTAGAATAGTTCTAGGATGTCTCAAACCAAAGAGGCTATTAGATGTTTAGGAGACTCCATTGCTAAGTCGTGCCATGGTGTTTAACTCTATAAGTCTTTCTCCTATTTCGTGCCCTATAGTTTTCAGGATATAACTACTAGAAGGGCTAATGCTAGAAGGATGGAAGGAGACAATGTTGATCAAGAGGTTCCTCATTAGGTTCGTCCCTAAGTTCCTCGTCAAGCTCCGATTGACCTATTGAATGAGAATGTAAAAAATGTGCAGTTTAGGTCGGCATTCCAAGTGTTGGCTCAAACCATGACGTTACAAGACAATAGAGAAGTGGTAGTCCTAGTAAACCCCTAATTATGAATTGTGAACTATCAAGCATGAGTAGCTAAATGCACAACTAGGATTGTGGGAACCATGAGCAATTAACAAAGTATGAAGAATAATTAAATAATTCTTCAATACTGTTTATGCATGTGTTGTTAATCCTATCATTTAGAATTCTTTTTAACGGGTTCACACGTTAGAACTCGCCTTTTTTCTACTTGCCGGACCAAGGAGGTAATGAATGAGAAAATTATTAAACAACAAAGATTTAGTGGATGCTATCTAATAGTCTGATGTCAATTGGAGTGAGGGTGAAAACTAAACTACATTGATAGGATGACTAATCTGGGGTAAAGCTAAGGGTTAGTAGAGCATACACTCGTAGACGGACCAAGTTGCGCGGTAAAATTCCCTACTTGGAGGGTCAATCACTTAATGATACCTAACTTACCAACTTTGCATGTCAAACACTAGCAAATGATTACTATTATTTGGATTACTACGTTAAAAGTTTGTGGGGAACACACATACCCTAGTTTCTTTCTCATATTGATAACTCAAAGTTGAATCTTGCTTACTTGTTACTAAATCAACAATTTGTTACTTACTTACAAAAAAAAAACCCTTTATTTACTTGTCTCGGAATTAATTTGACTAAACGGACATAATAGTGAGTTAAGTTTAAGTTTGAACCATATTCCTGGCAGGATCGACCCCAACCTACAAGTTGGGTTCTTTATTTGACAACGATTGCTTATAGTTCTTTAGGGATGTGTAATTTGAGCGTATCAATACCAATTATTGTGAAGTCTCATATTTCCCAAATTCAAGTTTAGGGATAAGTTTTAATCCCTCTTAATATCATAAATATAATGATATTCCTATAATACAATACATCTAGTATTCAATTACGTAGACTAATATCATCAAAACTTGAATCATAATATGATAACTATGAGAAAAACACAAATTTAAGCCAAATTACGTAGATGGTTTCTAAACCACGGATACAAATTTTAAATCTACGTACATTTTTATGAAAAATATGATCTGTAAGCCCTAAGCCATACATTCTTACCCCATAATTATTATCACATAATTTACCCCTCCAAAATGCTAACTTTAAACTGCAGTATATGTTGAATATGAATAATATTATATATAATTTGCCAGCAATTCAATTTTTCGCCCCCACCAAATATTATAATACAAATTGATTTGGTACAAATCATAATATCAATTGTACACAAAAATAAAATCTGACCCTTTACCTGAAGGTGTCTTTTGTTTTTCCTGGTCGGCGTGAATGGCAAAACGTACCGCTAGGTTTCTCTTCTCTCATTTAAAAATAATAAATAATAATAATAATAATGAACTGAAAGTATTAAATCTCAATAACGTATTCTAATAGATGGGGTCAAGTGGTATAAGATATTAAATATATTATGGACTTAGCCCATTAACAATTAACTAAAACTTTAATGATTTAAAATTACCCATCCATTAAATAACCATAGTTAAATAAATAGTTCAAAATTTTCATCTAAATTTTACGAGAAGAGTTAAAATAATTCTACAACTCAAAATGATCTAACGGGTCTTTACATTGATATAGAGTTCTAAATTCTTTAGTTGATTATTGAATTCCTATTCCAAATCATTGAATTGTCATACAATGTGAATTCTGATTATTGAGTTTATTGTTCATGATTATTTTTCAGCATGAACCCTATTTTGAGTATTCAGTGAATTCTTATTGAAGATATTTTAAACAAAAATCATTGTTTAAACTAAGTTTTGAGGAAGTAAAGAACAGTTTGAGAAAGAGTATAAGGGTACTAAGTATTTGGGAAAAGTAAATATTATTGGAAGTACTATTGAGCACTGATAGCAGGGAGAAATCAGACAACTCACAACCCCCATAACCATGTCTTGCAACAAGGAGACAGGATCATACTTTTTAGATGAATCCTTAGTGCCTTCAGGCAGAGCTTAGTGGAACCACTTAGTTAAGGTGTTCTATATCCTGGCACGATATAGGACAGTTCTGGCAGCATGGACAAGATGTTGTATCATCACTTAACTCATAGTGATGGTTATCGGTTAGAAAATCTCCCAATAGAGTTAAAGTGTATTTTCATATATCACTACTTATGTTAAAGTTCAGAAGATGAGAAAGTATTATGTAAAGTTAAATTGTTTCATTTCTTTAATTCTTTACATTCCTTTGAGTTAATGTTATACATATTGTAGTCCTTTCTTTTAGTTATTTTCCCTCGACTATATCACAAACTCGTACATTCAAATGTATTGATGTCATTCAACCTGCATCTTTTATGATACA
>NW_006239009.1:57448-64843 GCF_000226075.1 Solanum tuberosum | reverse complement strand
TTTTTTTTATAATAAATAAAACCCTAACCATAAAGGAGAAGGATAGAATGAAGAGAGAGGGGAAAGAGGCGGCGGCGGCAGAGGCAGCTCCAACAGGTGAGGCGGCGACGACAACTCCTCACGATCGACTCCAATCGGCGGCAGGTGAGGACGGTGGCGACGGAGTGGAGAAGGAGAGGAGAGAATTTGAGAAATGAGAAATGGGGGAGAATGGGGGAATCACGTCTATATGTATCAAATATTTATTGAAAAACGACGGAAAACATCTCTACATCTGTCGCTTTTCATTAAATAGTTGACTAAACAATTTGACCAAAAAGAGACGGACATAGAGACGCTGTCCGTCGCTTATGTCAAAAATATTTGACCAAATAATTTGACCAAGAAGCAACAAACCTAAAGATGATGTCTGTCGCTTTCATAAAACAATAATTAGTAAAATAAAATAATTCAAAAGTGACGGACGCCGTGGCTATTTTTAAATTTATATATAATTATTTTTCATTAAAAGCGACGGACAGCGTCTATATTTATATTAAATAAATAATTAAATATTTATTGAATGAGAATGTAAAAATGTTGATCAAGAGGTTCCTCATTAGGTTCGTCCCTAAGTTCCTCGTCAAGCTCCGATTGACCTATTGAATGAGAATGTAAAAAATGTGCAGTTTAGGTCGGCATTCCAAGTGTTGGCTGAAGCCATGACGTCACAAGCCAATAGAGAAGTGGTAGTCCCCGTAAACCCCTAATTATGAATTGTGAACTATCAAGCATGAGTAGCTAAATCCACAACTAGGATTGTGGGAACCATGAACAATTAACAAAGTATAAATAATGATTAAGTAATTCTTGAATACTTTTTATCCATGTATTGTTAATCCTTTCATTTAGAAGTATTTTAAACGAGTGCACACGTTAGAACTCGCCTCATTCCTACTTGTCGGACCAGGGAGGTAATGAATGAGAAAAGGATTAAACAACAGAGATTTAGTGGATGCTATCTAATAGTCTGATGTCAACAAGAGTGAGGGTGAAAACTAAATTACATTGATTTGATGACTAATCTGGGGTAAAGCTAAGGGTTAGTAAAGCATACACCCGTAGACAGACCAAGTGGCGTGGTGAAATTCCCTACTTGGAGGACCAATCACTTAGAGATACCTAACTTACCAACTTTGCATGTCAAACACTAGGAAAAGATTACTATTATTAGGATTACTGCGTTAAATGTTTGTAGGGAATACACATACACTAGTTTCTATCTTATTTTGATTTCCATCTTATATTGATTTCTCAAATAGTTAAAAACTCTAAACCTAAAAGACCATAAAACCCCTAAAATGAACTTTTAAAAATCCTAAACCTAAAAAACCCAAAAAAAACATAAATAATAAACCCTAAACACTAAAAATTCTTAACCCCATGAAAGCTTAAGAAACTAAAAACCATGAATCTAAGTAAACCTTAAACCCTAAGAATCTCTAAACCCTAAAAAACCCAGATGTCTAACAAACCCTAAAAACCTCATAAAAACCTAAACCTCTAAAAACCCTAAAAAAAACTCCAAGCCCTAAACAGAAATCCCTAAAAAAATCATAAAAAGTACTAAACCTAAAACCTAAACCCTAAAACTTAAAAAACCCTAAACCCTAACAAAACCAAAATCCTAAGAAACCATAAACACTAAAACTTTTTAAAAAACCTTAAAAACCGTTAAGAAAATCCTAAGCTTAAAATCCCTAGAAAAACCCTACACCTAAAAATCCTAAAAAAAGACATGTACCCTAAACCCTAAGAAACTCTAAACCATAAGAAACCCTAACAAATATGATACCCTAAACCCTAAAAAAACCCAAACTCTTAAAAAACCCTACACCCTTAATCCTAAGAAACCCTAAAAAAACCTACAGCAAAAACCCTAAGAAATCCTACACAATAAACCACAAAAAATCCCTACACCCTAAACCTTAAAAAATCCCTAAATCCTAAACTCTAATAAATCCAACACCCTAAACCCTATAAAATGTTACACCCTAAATCCTAAGAAACACTACACCATAAACCCTAAGCATGTAACACCTCGCAGCCTAAAGAGGAAAGCTTTGCAAATTGTCAAAAGTTCCGGGTGTCACCCACGAGGGACAACCACGCCCCATTGTTTGACCCACACAATGTAGGTGAGCCTCGTGGATAAGGCACACTATCTAGAAAAGTGAACCACAGCCAAGACCCACGCCTCGTGGATGGCTCCATGGCTTGTGGCTAGGGGTCCGTCGATAGACCAAATTCTTTGTCAAGACCAAGGCCGACTAGGATTAACCGTAGGTCCATCCACAGTCCGTCGTCGGGGTCCCGTGGGTGGGCCTATTGGGATGGTTAAATTGAGGGCTTAAGGGTCCTTTCCAATTTTAATTAAATTGAAGTGGTGTGGTTTTGCCTTAGTCTAAAACACCTATATAAGTATTTTTAACATCCAAAATCCCCCATTCAAGTCATTCCCTCAAAGTCCAAAAGAAAACTCAAAACTCCTCCCAAAAATGTTCTCTCTCTATAAGTTAGAATAAGAAGGAAGAAATTGGAGCTAGGTCAAAGTAAAGACTCCCAATCTTTAAGATTTTGAGGGTATTGTAACTAGGTTAAGATGGCTTTACATCCATGGGATCCTTCCTCCGATGGATTCCCCTAGAATTCCACAATTTGAAGAAGAATTTCCTCAAATTTTAGTTAGGGTTTCCTTCAATTTTGTGGGTTATGATAAATGTAGATCCAATTGAGTGTATTGTGATTGTTTATGATTGAATTGATAGATTACATGCATTTAGGATGAAATTACATGTACTTATGCCTATCCTATGATTTTAGGGTTGAATTGATATAGTGGGGTTTGATTCCATGAGAGGAAAACTTTATGGGTTAGATATCTCCTTATAGGATTGATGGATTATGATTAGAATTGCTTGAGATTGAAGACTATATGAAGAATATAATGTTAATTTCTTTAGAGTAAAGCATAGATGATGATCATGGGATATAGTGCTTTGACAGTAAAAGCCTAGACTTTGAATTGTTGATTGTTGAATTTGTAGTATGGAAGTGATACTTCCTATAATAAATTGATAAGGATGATTGATTGATTGTGAAGGTCTATTCACATGAATGATTCTAGGTTGAAAGGATTTCTCACTTAAAATGAATCTAGACTAAAATGCTTAATGAATGAGAAGGCTAGAGGCAATTACCCTTGACCACCATATGCAAGGATATGAGGTGATTCTCATATTCCTTAGAGTTGAACAACAGGTGAGTCCCCACATTTTTTCTATGGTGAAATGATTTGGAGGCGAGTACACATGGTCCTTATAAAATGATATGGAGGCGAGTACCCGTGTCATATGACGAGATTGTGGAGGCGAGTACCTGCGATCTTAAAGTAAGTAAGGCAAGAGGCGAATATCCATTGGCCTTCATAAGTTACGAATAGAGGCAAATCCACATGTCTTTAAAAGTAAGTATGACTAATATGATTATGTTATGAAGTTGATTTTCTTGGAGTGTATTTAGATATGCCTTTCATGATGTAAGCTTGAGTAGAGGCGGATGACCTATTCTTGGCTAAGGATAAGTGAGGTTACTTAAGGATGTATTACTCTTTAATTATGATGCTTATTATGACTTGATTATGTTTATGCCTTATTCCTTATGTTGACTAATGCTTATGATTGCGTTGTATATTCTAGCCATCATATCTAGTACTTGATTGTACTAACGCATACTCTTGCCTACATTCTTATCAAATGTAGGTTCCGGTGATATTGATTCACACAGTCGTGGCTAGCTTTGTTGTTGATCAAAGAAGTAATGTTTTGGAAAGTCCTTATTGTGTTCGAGGATGTCATCACCACTTTCTTTTGTGCTTTTCTTTTATGACTTGGACTATTTTATTGGATGCGTCCGAAGATTTCTATTTTTTTATGTTAGATGGTTTGAGACAATTATGTTAGTCTTCCACTCATTTTGTAAAAGAATTTGGTTGTATTGAAGTGTTTTAAATTCCCGCTCATTTCTATTACTTTATGTTATGATATGCTTAGTGGAATGTATGAGGCATTTTGGGGTCTTATACGCCTTGTTACATCTAGGGGGTACTCCTTAGTCATGACAAACTTGATATCAAAGCACAAGGATTAGAATAGTTCTAGGATGTCTCAAACCAAAGAGGCTATTAGATGTTTAGGAGACTCCATTGCTAAGTCGTGCCATGGTGTTTAACTCTATAAGTCTTTCTCCTATTTCGTGCCCTATAGTTTTCAGGATATAACTACTAGAAGGGCTAATGCTAGAAGGATGGAAGGAGACAATGTTGATCAAGAGGTTCCTCATTAGGTTCGTCCCTAAGTTCCTCGTCAAGCTCCGATTGACCTATTGAATGAGAATGTAAAAAATGTGCAGTTTAGGTCGGCATTCCAAGTGTTGGCTCAAACCATGACGTTACAAGACAATAGAGAAGTGGTAGTCCTAGTAAACCCCTAATTATGAATTGTGAACTATCAAGCATGAGTAGCTAAATGCACAACTAGGATTGTGGGAACCATGAGCAATTAACAAAGTATGAAGAATAATTAAATAATTCTTCAATACTGTTTATGCATGTGTTGTTAATCCTATCATTTAGAATTCTTTTTAACGGGTTCACACGTTAGAACTCGCCTTTTTTCTACTTGCCGGACCAAGGAGGTAATGAATGAGAAAATTATTAAACAACAAAGATTTAGTGGATGCTATCTAATAGTCTGATGTCAATTGGAGTGAGGGTGAAAACTAAACTACATTGATAGGATGACTAATCTGGGGTAAAGCTAAGGGTTAGTAGAGCATACACTCGTAGACGGACCAAGTTGCGCGGTAAAATTCCCTACTTGGAGGGTCAATCACTTAATGATACCTAACTTACCAACTTTGCATGTCAAACACTAGCAAATGATTACTATTATTTGGATTACTACGTTAAAAGTTTGTGGGGAACACACATACCCTAGTTTCCATCTTATATTGATTTCTCAAATTGTTAAAAACTCTAAATCTAAAAGACCATAAAAACCCTTAAAACCCTAAAAAGAAATTTTAAAATCCTAAAACTAAAAAACCCCAAAAAGCTTATACAATAAACCCTAAACCCAGAAAATTCTTTACCCCATGAAAGCCTAGGAAACCCTAAACCCTAAATCTTAAAAAACCCTAAGCCCTAAACCCTAAGAATCCCCAAACACTTAAAAAGCTAGAATCCTTACAAACCCTAAAAACCCTTTAAAACCTAAACTTCTAAAAACTCTTAAAAAATTCCAAGCCCTAAAAAATCATAAAAAATACTAAACCTAAAACTTAAACCCTGAACCCTAAGAAACCTAAACCTTAAAAAACCCTAAACCCTAACAAACCAAAAATCCTAAAAAGCCATAAACACTAAAAATAAAATAAAAACATAAACACCGTAAACCCTAAGAAACTCTAAACCCTAAAAACCCTTAAATCTAAAGCCTAAGAAACCCTAATAAATACTATACCCTAAACCCTAAAAAATCCTACATTTTTAACCCTATGAAACCATAAAAAAATTCCACACCCAAAACTCAAAACCCTAAGAAATCCTACACTCTAAACCATAAAAAAAGCCCTATACCCTAAAACTTTAAAAAGCCATACATCCTAAACCCTAATAAATCCAAGACCCTAAACCCTAAAAAACGTTACACCCTAAAGCCCAAGAAACACTACACCATAAACCCTACGCATATACCACCGTGTAGCCTAAAGAGGAAAGCTTAGCAAATTGTCCAAATTTCTAAGTGTCACCCACGAGATACAACCACGCTTCGTGGTTAGACCCATGCCCCAGAGGTGAGACTCGTGGATAGGGCACCAAGGACTCTGTCTAGGACAGTGAACCATGACCAAGACCCATGCCCCTAGGATGGATCTAGGACTCGTGGCTAGGGGTCCGTCAATGGACCAAATTCTCATTTAAGACCACACCTGACCAGGAAGGACCGTAGGTCTATCCAAGGTCCGTCGTTGGGGGTCTCATAGGTGGGACTTTTGGGATGGTTAAGTTGAGGCCTTAAGGGTCTTTTCCAGTTTTAATAATATTAAAGTGTTGTCGTTTTGCCTAAGTCTAAAACACCTATATAAGTATTTTTAACCCCCAAAATCCCCCATTCATGTCATTCTCTCAAAACCCAAAAGAAAACCCAAAACTCCTCTTAAAAACATTATCTCTCTAGAAGTTTGAAGAGGAAGGAAGAAATTTGAGCTAGATCAAGATGTAGTACCCCAATCGTCAAGCTTTTGAGGGTATTTTGACTAAGTTATGATGGATTTTCATCCATGGGATCCTTCCTCCCATGGATTTTCCTAGAATTCCACAATTTGAATAAGAATATCCCCAATTTTAGTTAGGTTTTTTTCAATGTTGTGTGTTATGATGAATGTTTATCCGATTGAGTGTATTGTTATTGTTTATGATTGAATTTATAGAAATGCATGTATTTAGGATTGAATTACATGTACCCATGCCTATCATATGATTAAATGCTGAATTGATATAGTTGGGTTTGATGCCGTGAGAGGGAAACTCTATGGGTTAGATATCTCCTTATTGGATTGATGAACTATGATTAGAATTACTTGATATTAAAGCATAAATGATGAATATAATGTTAATTGCTTGAGAGTAAAGCATAGATGATGATCATGAGATATAGTTATTTGACAGTAAAAGCCTAGACTATGAATTGTTGATTGTTGATGTTGTAGTATGGAAGTGATACTTCCTATAATAAATTGATATACATAATTGAATGATTGTGGAAGGTCTACTCAGATGAAGGATTCTAGGTTGAAAGGATTGCTCACCTAAAATGAATCTAGACTTAAATGCTTAATGAATGAGGAGGCTAGAGGCGATTACCCTTGACCTCCATATGCAAGGATATAAGGTGATTCCCATACCTCTTAGAATTGAACAAGTGGTGAGTTCCCACGTTCATACTATGATGAAATGATGTGGAGGCGAGTACCCATGATCCTTTTAAAATGATGTGGAGGCGAGTACTCGCGATCTAAAAGTAAGTAAGGCAAGAGGCGAATATCAATTGGCCTTTATAAGCTAGGCATAGAGGTGAATTGTTGCTTATCGTGACCAACGACACTAACCTACGGTATGAGTCTCTACGATCGTCGATAGTATAGTAACCCAACTAAAGGTTGGGGTCGTGTCCCAAGGGAGTGGTTTTGAGAATTAATAGAAAAATAAAATTTAGCTCTAACTAGTCGTAGCTAAAGACGTTAACGAAGAAAAACATAGTAAATAAAGGGGGTGACACGAAAGTGTCAAATATC
>NW_006239009.1:26132-57188 GCF_000226075.1 Solanum tuberosum | reverse complement strand
GTTTCGAATGCGTTCCTCTCGGACACCCATTTGCCGCATGAAGACCAGCCTACGCCTTACCCCACTCACTTTATCAAGTTGAGTGTTAGGATATGGGACTAGGGCTCACCCTCTCCGGCTGAACCTCATGTCGACCTACTCCTTAGGTCATCAGTCTAGTGGTCTTGGTTTCGTGACCTCCCTCTCAGGCAAGTCGAAAATACATGAGTGACTTTGTATTTGCAACTACAAACCCTTTAGATTAAACACAACCACTAGATGAAATCACCATTAAACTACATCTAACCTATCAGCAAGCAAGACCAAACAATAATATCATCGCATATTTGCTAAATCACACCCCAGGAATGGGGGTTTTTAGCCACACATCAAGAAAGAACAAAAATACACCCAAAATGATAGTAAAATCAAATGGGTATAAGAAATTAAACCTTAATTTAAGCAAAGGAAGAAGAATAGAGAAGACCTACTTCCAACTTGGGGAAGATGAACTCCTTTCTTCAAGTTCCCAAAAACCCTCTCCAAACTTGAGAGAAAATATCTAAAATGTACTATTCTATTATCGAAATTAAAAATAAAAGTTCCACCACTTAAAAATAATAATAATTTCAGTATTTATAGACTTCAGAAAATAGTGCTGGCGGATCTTTCGGCGAAGTTAGTCGATGTCACCGAATGACTTTGGCTATCTGCCCTTCGTCTGTCTCATCGCCGTTTCGTGCTTACCTTCAGCACCTTCACGTTCTGGACCATTGGGCGGTATAGTATTGCTTCGCGGAACTATTCGGCGAAGCACCGATTGCTCTTTTCATTGCCTTTTTTTATCCTTCTCCTTCAGGGCTTCGCGTACTGGAACAAAGGGCGGAGTAAATCCCTTCGGTGAATTGCCAAGTGTGCTTGGCGATGCTCGAGCTTCAACTTCGTCGTTCTTTTCAGCCTTTTTGTTCATTTTTGCGCCTAAGTGTCCATGCTTTCACTAAAACTTCAAATACCTGAAACTTAAGAGTTTTCATCATATATTTAGACAAAATAAGCATTCGAGAAAACTATTCTTATCAAAATAAAGCCCTAAATGAGTCCAATTTGTGGACTCATCAACACCCTCAACTTAGACTTTTGCTTGTCCTCAAGCAAACTCAAGTTCAGCCGTTCAAAAAGGGTGTCTCAAACAGTGCTGCACAAGACTCAATCATGTACATACACAACAAGATTCAAATTACTTATGAAAAGATAAACTGTGCACTCAAAGATTCAAGTTGTGACACACCATTACCAGAGATTCTCATGCTCGCAATACTTGCTACTTGTGCGAGTTCAAGCTCGACAAAAAGTATCTAAATTCCCTCATATGAATAATGATTCCATATTCACACACAGAGGTTAATCAATTCAAGATCAGGAATCAGATACATCGCTCACACTAAAAAAGAGGAACACAATGCATGTTTTCACCCATAGGTTTGCCCTTATTTTCCAATCGACTTTTGATTCGGCGTACTCAATATCAAAAAGGTCTTTCTAAGGCTTGTAATGGGGGTGAGTGCAAAGGTATGGTCATTTAGGCTCAATGACTCTTTCCTCGTGGGATGTGGTGTTCTCAAGGCATTCCCTTCTCCTCCTTTATCAATTCTTTTCTAATGCTTCTAAGTCACCTATTTATTCATCTTCATAGGATTGCTTGGTAAACCCGATTTCCTTCGTACCTTATTCCACATTTGTTTTAATTGAAGGGGTTTCCACTGTTCTGCAACACCATAGGTTAAGGGGGACTTTTCTTGCACTTTTTGACTTCTCCTTTTCCTTTTCACCACACCCCCCAACTTAGGCTTTTGGCCTAAGTTGGCTATTCACTAAACCACAAATTAAGAGGGTTATAGGTAGTGGGTCAAGTGAGTCTAGGTTTCATCAAGGTTCTTCCAAAGAAAGGTAAAACTCAAAGGGTGTTCAAAAGAGTTTCACACACTCACGGGTAGGCCACAAAAGAGGTATATGTCAAATTTGTCTCACAGTCTTTAAAGCTGCCTAAGATCATATCAAGAGGACACATTTCTAAATCAATCAGACTAACGTGACAAATTCTAGGTTTATTCATGCATGGTTCAAAGCAAGCTAATCACATAAGGCATCGACACTAAAGTGAAGCAAGACTACACACTTTCGCTAGTGTGCAACGGTCATAACAGGAGAATCAATTCGATAAATGACTAGTCACAATGAGATGCAAAGAGTTCACATATTGTCTATGCAACTTCATTTGGCCTCACTGTAGCCATACATTCATGTTCATTCAATTGAGAGCACTATTCAAGTCATCGGTATTGATCGAAATCGAGACTTAAATTTTGTAAAAGAACAGCCACATTCAACTCACGAGGGTGGAAAAAATGTGCTTAAATTTTTTCGGAAGGGTCAAAATCATTTTGCAATTAAAAGTAAATGGAGCCAAGCTCAAACATCCACAGGAAAAGCAGTATTTAAAACAATTATAAACAGACAACCCAATTGTACGCCAAAATACAAGTATCAACTAGCACACAAAAGGTGAGCCTCACCCCACCACCTATAAAAGCCTTTGTCCTCAAATGCAAATAATACAAAATCCAAAATTAGATGTAAGCAAGGTAGAGAGGAGGGTAGAGAAAGGTCCTAGCTATGCAGTATCTCTATCTGTTGAGACATCAGTGCCCGGAGTAGTCTCAGATGGGAAGGCAGTGCCAGATCCACTAGGGGCTGCTTTGGACGTAACTGTCTCTACTAGATCTGGCAGATCTCTGAATATGCTCGCATTTTGGCTCACTCTTATCTTCTCAACTTGTGCTGCTATCGACTCCTCGTCGGTTTCTGCATTCGACTCTACCTGTGCTGCACCATCCTTTTGCATATCTCTGATGGTCTCAGGAACATCCTTATCATCTGCTCTCTCTAAGAGTGAAGTGAAGTCGGTAGAATTAAGGTTATCTACGTCCTTCCGCAAACTTGCAATCTCGGCTTTTAGGGCTGTCACCTCAGAGGTTTCCCGCTGTCTGCTCTCACAAGCCATAACTCTCACTGTCAAGGCATCAATAGAAGTCTAAATGGAAGTAAGTGCTGCTAGTATGGCCCTGTCAATCATCTTTGGAACAGACCTTTCCAGTCTGGTGGCTCTCACATCAGCTGAATAGGCTAACTGCCCCATCTTCAGGATCATGGCCTAAGTGATTCTGGAGGGCTGGGAGGATGAGGAAGCACGTGGAGCCTGTGAGGAAGAAGATGAAGGAGAGGGTATACCTGAGGGTTCAGAGGCCGTGGTGGCCGAAGGTGTTTATGCTGATAATAAGTCAATATTAACCTTTGGAGAATTATCTGTTAGGGCTGCTGGTTTCCTGTCATCCTCCTCTCGTGTAAATTTGGCCTCTATACGCCGGATATCAGTGGAGGAAGACGGAGTGACCTCTATATCACTGGCGGGATCTCGAGGTACTCCAGCATGCCGACTTAATTCGGTGACCTGAACAGGAAAGGGCAAAGACGTCTGCGTTTGGTTGGCTCTAATGGCCAGCTCCTGTGAAACCAGTAGCCCCAAATCTATCTGCCTCCTGGCCATAATATACCCAAGGCAAGCAGCCTTAGGATACCTCAGAATGGACTAGTTCTAGGATGGCATGATAGTGCTGCTGATGAAACCAAACCAGTACCGGGAGGCAATATTCATGTCCCTCTTCTCAATATGAACTCCTATATCCATCCACCTAGGGGTGGCGTTAGAGATCATCAGAGCTAGCCAACCCTTCAAGTTATCCAGGGACTGAGCAGTAGGCAAACCCTAGTAGAGCAGTACCGAGTGTAGCAGTCGACCTAATACATTATTAATATGCTTGCTGTGACACTCCACTTCCTTGCCTCTGACAATAACCGACTTCACCGATCGGAACTCACTAGCCTTTTTCTTATTTTTCAGGACCGACTCCCCATAAGCTAGGTAGAATTCCTGAACCTAGGAAGGGATGTAAGAGCCTTGTGGTCTAGTGAACTACTCGAACTCATGATACCTGAGTGTGTCAAGCACCTCAGCATTCTTACCTTCCAAACCCTCCATATATAATATTTTTTTCTTCTAGAATCGTTCATAAACCATCGCCTTTTAGTCTGTTCAGCAACCTGGGTAGAGGTGGAGCAACAGGGAGTGCAGGAGCCCCTGAAGGTGGTGCTGGAGTCGGCAATGATTCAATGGTTGGGGGAGTGGCAGCGGAAGGGGTTCCAATGGCTATGGGATGATTTATAGCCCTAAGTTCCTCCCTTCGATTTATCAAAGGTTGCTCATCATTCAGCTCATAAACAGCTGGTTCAACATTTGTGTCCTTCCTCACGATGTGCTTTTTTCGTTAGCCTTTATCTCCTAGTGAGAAATCTTGTTTTTTTTTCTTCTGTTAAGGACATGATTCTCCTTCATTGATTGTAATTCTCGTTGCCTTTTTCTGAGGTGGTGCGTTTAGGTTGATGCGTACCATATCTGCAAAAGTTTGTGATTAGCCAGAAGAACAATCACACTAAAACACAGAAAATCTGAAGCAGAAAGGTTCGCCGATCAGTCGGCGAATCGCCAAATCTCTTTAGCGAGCTGGGTCAAACTCGCCGAAGGCATTAGCTTTAAATCTAGGCAAATAAGCGATGAAAAATTCTATTTGGTGAGACGCCGACTACATTGGGCAATGACGACGTAGTCCCCTAAAAGATACAGTGACAGAGGGTAGAGAGGGGCATGCGAAAGACGGTCTGAAGTCCTAATGGTGAGTCGCTGACTACCTTCTACGACCACGGATGTGTCCGCCGAAAGTTACAGATCTCTCAGCACTGTGGACATGAATGAAAAGCGATATAAAATAGTAGGCACACCGCCGAATCGTTTGGTGAGCACGACCCAGCTCGCCGAATGATTCACCATGCCTATTTTTCAACCTACTTCTTAGAATCGACCATACAAGCACTGAAAACGAAATTAAAACATGTAGACACGAAATTCACATAAGACCCATACTTCCCATCATTCTGAAATACTCAGACTTCTTCCGGACCTGCCAAATTTTAGCCATTTAACTACGATCACCTTTAAGAATATCGTCACCCATTCTTTTGTTGAGCATTTTTCATTGTTTAGCACAAATGTTGGCCATTTAGGTTTTACCCCACCAATATAACGATAATCAAGCAACACCCAATACAAACTCAATCAAATTAAAGCATAAACAACAAGGCATTCGACTATTAAAATATTTCAGGCAATTAAGCTAGAATTACTCAAAGCATATCAACTTATTTCTATCAGAGAGGCCCAACACACGTCATCCTGATACTACAGCTGCAAAAGAGAGCAAAAAAATTTTAAGATAGGTTCGGGGTTTTATGGGCTAACCCTTTAATGCCGATCAAATTGCTTTTTTGGAACTCTAGGCAGCTAAGAGATCCAACCCCAAGCACTATATACCAATTGAAATACTAATGGAAAGGTAAAAATCTAAGAATAAGTACCTTTGGTGTGATTTTGCGGAGTTTAAGAAGAGGGAAAAGTGAGAGCTTCAAACATTTTGACCTTCTGCCTTTACATAACCGTTCAAATCTCTGTCATTCGGCGACGTTAGTCTTATTGCCGATAAAATCGACAACATGCTGAACGCATACTTACCTCGCTGAGTTTTACAGGACATCTCTTATTTTGGGGTCCCAAGGGCGGGTTAAGTCGGAGTCGCCGATAGATTCGGCGACTCGCCCACTGGGTCCTTGGCTCGCCTACTTGCACTTCTCAACACCTTCCTCATTTTATCCGACAAAATTAGCACACCATTATTCGAAAAGAATAATTAAAAGCAGTAAGACCCTGGGTTGCCTCCCAAGAAGCGCCTTATTTTACGTCATGGCATGACGTAAGCCTTGTCTCACTCTCCTTTATTGGGGTTTTCCCCAGTGTCACTAGGTGACCCCAATATATCATTTGGGTGGAGATGAGGCACTGCAAAACTCAGGAGTGACCTGATTAGCTGGATTGATCTAGAATGGGATCCAATCATTTGATGCAAAACTTCAATATTCTCTGTCATTTCTTCCAACACCCGAGCCTGATTGGTGACCTTTTGGAGAATGATTTGAATTGTATCCTCAACATGATTTTCTCTCCCATTTCTAGACTTCCTCCGCTCATGAGGAGGTATATACCTCCCCTTGTTGTTGTATTGGACTTCCACCTCTGAGAGTTTGGTGGCCAGTTCGTTTAGCTGAGATGCCAGTGCGGTCAGCGTGAGGTCCTTTTGGACTTCTTGGATCATTTCCACCAACTTGCCACTACTCTGCTCAGCCATGTTCATCTAAGTGGAACACTAAACGAAAAACAAAACTAAAAGAAAAGTTAGTGAACTACAACTAAGAAGAAAAAAAATTCTATTAAATAAAAGAAATTCTCAAATAACAACACTCCCCGGCAGTGGCGCCATTTTGATGCTTATCGTGACCAACGACACTAAGCTACGGTATGAGTATCTACGATCATCGATAGCATAGCACCCCAACTAAAGGTTGGGGTCGTGTCCCAAGGCATTGGTTTTGAGAATTGATAGAAAAATAAAATTTAGCTCTAACTAGTCGTAGCTAAAGAAGTTAACGAACAAAAACATAGTAAATAAAGGGGGTGACACGAAACTGTTAAATATCGATTTGGGGTTTTGTTACAAGTAGTAAAAGAAACAAAAATTAATACGAAAATCAAGTATGGGGAAATATTCTTGGGGTGTGACCGCAATACAAGTTGAAATAAATAGTTGGGTACATGGTTTTGACAAGAAATTTGTAAGATAATAGTGACTAGGCTAGGCTTGACGTTCTGGACCATTGGGCGGTATAGTACTGCTTCACGGAACTATTCGGCGAAGTGCCGACTGCTCCTTTCAGCGCCTTTTTGATCCTTCTCCTTCAGAGCCTCTCGTACTGGAACAAAGGGCATAGTAAATACCTTCGGGAAATCGCCAAGTGTGCTTGGCGATGCTCGGGCTTCAGCTTCGTCGTTCTTTTCAGCCTTTTTGTTCCTCTTTACTCCTAAGTGTCCATGCTTTCACTAAAACTTCAAATACATGAAACTTAAGAGTTTTCATCAGATATTTAGACAAAATAAGCATTCGAGGACACTATTCTTATCAAAATAAAGTCCTAAATGAGTCCAATTTGTGGACTTATCATGAATCCCCATGTCTTTAAAAGTAAGTATGAGTAATATTATTATGTTATGAAGTTGATTTGCTTGGAGTGTTGCTAGATATGCTTTCCATGATGTACGCTTGACTGGAGGCGGATGACCTATGTCTTGGCTAAGGGTAAGTGAGGTTACTTAACGAAGTATTCCTCTTTAATTATGATGCTTATTATGACTTGATTTTATTTATACCTTATGCCCTATGTTGACTAATGCTTAGGATTACGTTGTTTATGTTAGCCATCATATGTAGTACTTGATTGTACTAACACATACTCTTCTGTACATTCTTATCAAATGTAGGATCTGGCGACATTGATTCTCACACTCGTGGCTAGCTTTGTTGTTGATCAAAGAAGTGATGTTTTGGTGATTCCTCATTGTTTTCGAGGATGTGATCACCACTTTCTTTTATACTTTTATTTTATGACTTTTAGTATTGTATGGGCTGCGTCCGAAAATATCTATTCTATTATGTTAGATGGTTTGAGACAATTATGTTAGACTTCCGCTCATTTTATAAAAGACATTGATTGTATTGAAAAGTTTTAAATTCTCGCTCATTTATATTTCTTTATGTTATGATATGCTAAGTGGCATGTATGAGGGCTTTAAGTGTCTTATGCTCCTTGATACATCTAGGGGATACCCCTGGGTCGTGACAAACTTGGTATCAGAGCAGAAGGTTGAGAATGGTTCTAGGATATCTCAAACCACGTCTAGTAGAGTCTTGTTCATAAGTGTGAAGCGCACCACATTTATGAATGAGAGACTATTAGATGTTTAGGAAACTAAATGGCCAAGTCCAACTATGAAGTTTAACTTTATAAGTCTTTCTCGTAATCCATACCTGACGGTTTTCAGGATATGACTACTAGAAGGGATAATGCTCGCAGGATGGAGGGAGACAATGTTGATAAAGAGTTTCATCTCCAGGTTCTCCCGAAGCTCCTCCTCAAGCTCCGATTGACCCATTGAATGAGAATGTAACAAATGTGGAGTTTAGGTCGGCATTCCAAGTGTTGGCTCAAGCCCTGATGTCTCAAGCCAATAGAGATGTGGTACTCCCCTTGAACCCTTAATTTTTAATTTTGAACTATCAAACATTAGAAGCTAATCTACAACTAGGGTTGTGGGAACCAAGAGCAATTAGCAAAGTATGAATAAAAATTAAGTAATTATGGAATATTGTTTATGCATGTATTGCTAATTCTTTCATTTAGAAGTCTTTTTAACGGGTGGACACGTTAGAACTTGCCTCGTTCCTACTTGCTAGACCAAGGAGGTAATGAATGAGAAAATGATTAAACAAGAGAGATTTAGTTGATGCTATCTAATAGTCTGATGTCAATTGTAGTGAGAGTGATGGCACGCCCCGAAAGGGGGGGCAGACATGAACTGTATGGATACTTGATCTACAAATAAGCTATGATATGTATGAAGTTGAAAACTAATAATCGGGTGGAATAACCACACATGATATATATATATATATAACCCACAAAATTATCTGAGCAAAACTATACAACCTGATACATTAAGATGCCCAAGAAGCCTCTAAAAGATGTGCAACATCAAATTGCTAATAACTTGCCGAGACAGACCTCGGCGTATACAACTAGAAATTTGTGCATATCATCAAAAGTACTAGATACAAGCTGGCTCCGGATAGAGATGGAGCTCACGAAAACATCAACTGAAGTCAACAGGAGAACCTAACGTGGATGTCCGCTTCCCTTGAGAACCTGATCCTGCATTTACAAGGAAATGTAGCACCCCATAAACAGGGTCGTCAGTACATATGAAACATGTACTGGCAGGAAGAGAAAACAGAATTATAGATCGATAGATAGGAAAGCTCATATGAATCAGATATTAAATAGATAGAACTAAGAGTATATTAGGAGTAAACATAAGATATACAACAGTACCCTACGCGCTGACTTAATTGACTCATAATATAATATCTCAAGCAATGATAAATATATCATGATACCCATAGTTTTCCCAGGTGGAGTACTTTAAATATTTTTATTACAAATGTTCACGTGATGGCAGATCAAGGCAACTCACATGAACTATATGCCATGAGTTTCCTAAAAGTTAATCGCAATGTTTGTATGGATATGTTACAATCACGGTCTGGTACGAGGTGCACCCATCGTGGGCTCACTATGAGGGTCTGCCCGCAGGCCATATGTGCCATGTATTGGCTTGAATCAGGGGGAACTAGTATATGAGATTTCCGGCCGACTCCAAATACAAATGATGCCACAAGGGCGGTACGCCACAATATTCAAGCTCACTATAGTGGTTTGGTTTCAATCATGTGCACATAATCATTGCGCGAATCTGTCAAGTAGAAACTATGAATACCCGCCCCTCACTATCTTTTATCGAATAATGTTATAAGATCTATAACATAGAATTTATGCGAACGGTCGTTCAGCTAATCAAGTAAGTAACCAATATGAAGGTTTTACTTTCGTGTTTTAAGTGAACTAATTTGACCTTTATATAAGAATCACGTGACACAGATGATGCCTCAAAGGCAAAAGGAGTTTAGCTTCACATACCTTGTTGCTTCTTAGGCTAATGGTAGTTCCCGGAGACCAAATCGACTGAACCAAGTCAATCTGGACTTAACACTAGGGAGATTTTCACAATTTTTGTTGTTGAATACTAGAACTCTTAATTCTTTTGGGTTTGGCAAGAATCAGATTTTCTCAACAAAATCTCCCAAATTTCTCGTGCTTCGTAAGGTCTAGAGTAAAAAATAGTTAATTTCCTTCCTCCGAATAAAGTTCATCAGGTTCCATATATTTCTTTCTTTAGGAGGTTGCCTCTTTGATTTTTTTTTATTTTATTATTATTAACCTTATCAAACCAGCCTTTTTAACATGATAAGGGTTGAAGTACTAATTAAATATATCAATATTTATCCTATTACCCAATAAAGGTTAGTGGCTGAAATTAATTGCAAGGACCCACTGTCCATTGCTTCACATAAGTGACTCAAAGGTATTTAAATTTGCATTTTTGAAAGAACCAAATAGAGAGCAATTAATTTACCCATGTCTATATTTATAATAATCTTTCTTAATGAAAACAAAGTGCTAAGAAACCATTCAATATAACTGATGCGTTTTGACTTATAAAATAGCCAATTAAACCTTAATTGGGAATTATATTTTCTTTTTTGATAAGATGCTACCTTAAGGATAAGAAATGCTCACTTGACATTTCTTTAGCTGGCAGCAGACAAATATATACATATATATATATATATATATCCATTTAACCATTTTAACAAAAGCACAAGATGTTATGTAAATACAACCGGTTCTTCATTTGACTTGGTAGCGAGTAACGCTTCATTATCCTTTCCAAATATTATTTGTAACACTTCCGACGTAATTTCGTAAATACCAAAATTTTATAGCACACTCAACATCCTTAATTTGGTATATAGAGCTCCATATAACCCTTTTTGGCTTTAGGGTTAGATATTTACTTAGTAGTAAACTTACTTCAGATTCCAAGATGCTATATTCTCCCCCACTTAGGATCATTCGCCCTCGAATGTCACTTGTAGCTTAATAGAATTTATAACTATCCAGGACACTCGTAAGATCACCTACTTAATCTCCACCTTATTTTATCCAACATAAGGCCTTGAAATTTGGCTAACTTTTAGAATTTCCAAAAAATATTTTGACAGAGTTTCCTTTGTAATTAGTACTATGAGGAAGCTGTCAGTTAGCCAAAGTACATATACATAATATTCACAGAGCGTCACGAAAATTACAATAATCAATGGTCATAAACAAGGCTCGACTTGGCATTATACTCGCACAAAGGTAACACAAATATTGAAGTTTACCTTATACTTTACATCTAGAAGCCACTTCCATGAAAGACTGATATCATAAACATATATCACGTACCTAAACATATCATGCGAAATCAGAATACAATGGTAAATATTGCATAGGTCAATAAGTATATGAAAGAGACACATAGTGTAAGAATCTTCTGGTTGCCCTTGGAATAGGTATGTATATTTAGCTTGCATGTCCTTTTCTGCTTCCGAGGAAGCCTCTTCTATGTTCTGGTTCCTCCAAAGTACTTTGACTGAAGCTATGTCTCTACTCCTTAACTTCCTAACTTGTCGGTCTAGTATAGCCACCGGGACTTCCTCAAATGATAGGTCTTGTGTAGGTTCAATAGCTTCTGTTTGGATGACATGGTAAGGTTCTCCTAAACATTTGCGTAGCATAGACACATGGAAGACTGGGTGCACTATAGCTAACTCATGAGGTAACTCTACCTCATAAGCTACCTGGCCAATTCTGCGTATAATTTTATAAGGCCCAATATACCTAGGACTCAACTTACCTTTCTTTCCAAATCGCAGAACACCTCTCATAGGTGACACGTTCAAAAATACAAAATCACCAATCTGAAACTCTAGATCCCTACACCGCACATCCGTATATGACTTTTGTCGACTCTGTGCAGTCTTTAACCGCTCTTGTATTAACTTAACCTTCTTAACGACTTGGTTTACTAGATCTTGTCCTAGTATTTGTGCCTCGCCTACTTCAAACCAACCAATAGGGGATGTGCATCGCCTCCCATATAGAGCTTCAAATGGAGCCATACCAATACTTGTTTGATGACTGTTATTATAGGCAAATTCTATTAGGGGAAAATGATCATCCTAATTGCCTTTAAAGTCTAGCACACATGCTCTCAACATGTCTTCGAGAGTTTGAATAGTGCGCTTGGCTAGACCGTCTGTTTGTAGATGAAATGCAGTGCTAAGATTCACCTATGTGGCCAAGCTTATTTGAAATGATCTCCAAAAATGAGCTGTAAATTGGGCACCTCTATCTAAAATAATGGACACGGGGTCCCGTACAGGCGTACAATCTGTCTTATATATAACTTGACAGAGTCTTCACCTGTGCTGGTGGACTTACTAGGTAAAATGTGGGCTGATTTTGTCAGTCAATCAATTATTACCCATATAGAGACATGTTTATGAAAAGAGGAAGGCAAACTTGTGACGAAGTCCATATAAATGGCTTCCCATTTCCATACCGAAATACTTATGGTCTGAGCTAGGCCTCCGGGTCTTTGGTGCTCTGCTTTTACTTGCTGGCAGTTGGACCATTTTGCTACATACTCCACAATATCTTTCTTCATATCATTCCACCAGTATACCTCTTTCAGGTCATGATACATCTTCGTAGAACCAGGATGAACTGAATAACAGGAGCAATGTGCCTCATCCATAATTTTTTGTCTCAGCCCATCAACATCAGGAACACATAATCTACCTCTGCATCGCAAGGTGCCATCACCAGCTAGCTCAAATGGTGTAACCGGATGCTTCCAAATTCCCTCTTTATACTTAAGCAATATGGGATCAGAATATTGCCTCTCTTTTACCAATGCCACCAATGAAGACTCAACCGTATTCAATACCACAATGCTCCCATCCTCAGAATCCATAAGTCGAACACCTAGGTTGGCTAATTTATGGACATCTCTGGCCACTTCACGCTGAGTAGCTGACAAATATGCCAAGCTATCCATAGATAATCGCCTGAGAGCATCTGCTACAATGTTACCTTTACCTGGATGGTAGAGAATATCAATGTCGTAGTCCTTCAACAATTCTAGCCACCTCCTCTGCCTAAGGATAAAATCTTTCTGCTTAAATAATTATTGAAGGCTCTTATGATCAGTAAAAATATCAACATGTACTCCATACAAGTAGTGTCACCATATTTTAAGTGCAAATACCACAACTGCAAGTTCTAAGTCATGAGTGGGATAATTCTATTTGTGCTTCTTCAACTGCCGAGAGGCATATGCTATAACCTTCCCATGTTGCATCAGGATAAAACCTAATGATGAATCAGGATACAACCTAAGCCCACACCTGAAGCATCACAATACACCACATATCCTTCTGTGCCTTCTGGTAGTGCTAGTACTGGCGATGTCGTCAATCTATCTTTTAACTCCTGAAAGTTTCTTTCACAAATGTCTGACCATTGGAACCTAGCCGTTTTCTGCTTCATTTTAGTCAATGGAGCAGAAATAGAGGAAAAACCCTCCACAAATCTCCTATAATAGATGGCTAACCCCAAAAAAATTCGTACCTCAGTAGGAGTGGTAGGTCGGGGCCAATTCTTCACAACTTCTATCTTCTGAAACTCCACCCTAATGCCTTCTCCGGAAACCACATGGCCTGAAAAAGCTACTGAACTCATTCAAAATTTGCACTTAGAAAATTTAGCATATAATTGATGTTCTCTGAGTGTCTGTAGCACTGACCTCAAATGATTTGCATGCTCTATTTCATCCCATCAATACACCAAGATATCATCTATAAATACAATCACGTACATATCAAGAAAGGGCTTGAAAATTCTATTCTTCATATCCATGAAGGCTACTAGGGCATTCGTCAGCCCAAATGACATAACACAGAACTCAAAGTGCCCATAGCTTGTTCGAAAAGCTGACTTGGGAATGTCTACATCATGAATCCTCAGCTGGTGATAACCGGACCTTAAATCAATTTTTGAAAAACATCTAGCTCCTTGTAACTGATCAAACAAATCATTTATTCAAGGGAGAGGATACTTATTCTTTATTGTCACTTTATTCAGCTGCCTATAATCTATACACATTCGCAATGTACCATCTTTATTACGCCCTTATCAAGCAAGTCTTTCAACTATTCTTTTAATTCCTTTAACTCTGCAGGTGCCATTCTATAAGGTGGAAATGATATTGGCCGAGTATCAGGATCCACGTCAATACCAAAGTCAATTTCTCTAATGGGGGGGGGGGGTAATCCTGGAAGTTCCTCAGGAAACACATCAGGAATCACCACTGGTACGGACTGAAGAGTCGACATATGTTTCTCAGCCTCAAGGTCTCTTACTCGAACTAGGTGATGTAAACACCCCTTTGCAGTAAGATTGTGTGCCTTAAGAAAATAAATAAACTCTCCTCTGGGCATCATAGCATTACCCTTCCACTCTAGGAATGACTCTCCTGGAAAATGAAATTGGGCAACCTTATCTCGGGAATCAACAGTGGCATAACAAGAGGACAACTAATCTAATGGCCATGATACCATCAAAGTCAATCATTTCTATCTCAATCAGATTGGCTCACGTATCTCGGCCACATATTATCATTACACATTCATGATAGACCCGCCTAGCTATGATAGATTCTCATATTGGAGTCGATACTACAAATAGTTCACATAAAAACTCTGGCTGTATTTCAAACTCTTTAGCAACAAATGAAGTAATATATGACAGTGTAGCTCCTGGGTCTATCAAGGCATATACATCCCATGAGAAAATAGAGAAGGTACCTGTGACCACGTTTGGAGATGCCTCTGAATCATGTCGACCGGCTAGTCCATACATACGGTTTGGGCTGGCACTTAAACTAGTCCATCTGCCTCTACCAGATCCTCTATTTGATGGTGCTTGAGGACTACAGAAAGTGGGAGGTATTGATGATGAAGAGGTTGCTTCTGACCCTGTAGACTGTGATCTCTCACCCTTATTTCTATCTCTGAGTTGCGGGCAATCTCTTACCAAATGACCTTCTACTCCACACCAATAATATGTATTTGAACCACGTCGACACTCCCTTCCATGTGCTCGGCCACACTGTCTGCATGCAGGTCGGGGTGGTAATCCCCGATTAGTACCTCTTTGAGGTCGAAGGTATGGTACCCTCGAAGTCTGGCCCTGCTCACGTCGAAGTCTCAAAAATCAGGCTGGAGTACTATATGTGGAGCATGTTGTTGACCGAGTCTGCCTAGATGGTCCTCTGCTGGTGGAAGCTCTATCGCCTCCCTGATACTGGCCCGCCATCCTCGCCCTCTTACTTTGGTCTCTCTCCCTCTCTACTTCATGATTATGTTGATCCTTCTCTAACTGCTAATATCCATATCCCTATTTAGGGCAGCAACCGAGAGAATGTCTTTCAAGCGATCCGCGAGGACACCTTCAAAGCGATGAATCCTTGATGTCTGGGTATTAACCAACTCCAGAGCAAACCTAGATAATTGCGTAAACCACAAGCTATACTCTCTGACACTAAGATAACGCTGCTTTAAATTTAGAAATTCATCCACCATTGCCTCTCTGAGCTCTAATGGCATAAAATGATTCATGAAAGCCTTTGAAAATTCTTCCCAGATCGCTAGGGGAGCATTTTGGCCCCTCGAAGCTTCCCACATCTAATACCAGGCAATAGCAACATCTTTCAACTGATAAGAAGCTAGTTCAACAGCATATGTCTTTGCTACTCACATCACCTTACAGATTCTATGAGTCTCGTCAATAAATTGTTAAGGGTCCTCCGTTAAGCTGGAGCCTGTAAATATTGGTTGATTCATACGAAGGAAATCCTGAATCCTAGATCTGGATACCTCTCTCTGAGTAGCATTAGGTACCTCTACACTCTGTCTCTGTGCCTGAGCAGCTACCAACTGAGTGAGAAACTTTATCGCTCCTCTAATATCCTGATCTGAAGAACTTGGTGGCGGTATAGGGACTATTGATGGCATTGTTGGAGGTTCGGGAACCCCTACAAGTTCTTCTGTCCTAAGCGCATGAGGCCTTAAAATCATAGGACTTGACAAACCTTCTTGAGGTATAGTCTGATCAATTGACATTGGAGACTGCTATGTGGTGGTGGGAAGGTTATCAGTAGTTGCCACCTAGACGACATTATCCTTATCTGTAGCAGACATGATCTGTATCACACAAAAGCAAAACATGAATCAAAGTAAGTTTCTATGATCAACTCTATTGCACGATCTAAATTACAATAAGAACAATTTCCTAAATGCCCTTGTAGTTCCTTATTTATAAATGTGGCGCGCAACACATTGATAAGTAAGGTCCAACTGGACACGGCTTCATAGACTCCCTAGGACAACTGAACCTAGGCTCTGATACCAAGTTTGTCACGCCCCAAAATGGAGGGCGGACATGAACTGTATGGATACTTGATCTACAAATAAGCTATGACATGTAAGAAGTTGCAAACTAATAAGCTGGTGGAATAACCACACATGATATATATATATATATATATGTATATATATAGAACCCATGAAGTTATCTGAGCAAAACTATACAACCTGATACATTAAGATGTCCAAGAAGCCTCTAAAAGATGTGCAACATCAAATTTCTAATAACTTGCCGAGACACACCTCGGCGTATACAACTAGCAACTTGTGCATATCATCAAAAGTACTAAATACAAGCTAGCTCTGGATAGAGATGGAGCTCACCAAAACATCAGTTGAAGTCAACAACAGAATCTAACGTGGATGTCCTCTTCCCTGAGAACCTGATCCTGCATTTACAAGGAAATGTAGTGCCCCATATAAAGGACGTCAGTACATATGAAACATGTACTGGCAGGAAGAGCAAACAGAATTATAGATCGATAGATAGGAAAACTCATATGAATCAAATATTAAATAGAGAGAACTAAGATTATATTAGGAGTAAACATAAGATATACAATAGTACCCAACGTGCTGACTTAATGGACTCATAATATAATATCTCAAGCAATGATCAATATATCATGATACCCATAGTTTTCCCAGGTGGAGTACTTTAAATATTTTTATTACAAATGTTCACGTGATGGCCAATCAAGGCAACTCACATTAACTATAGGCCATGAGTTTCCTAAAAGTTTATCTCTATGTTTTTATGCATATGCTATAATCGCAGTCTGGTACGAGGTGCACCCATCGTGGGCTCACTATGAGGGTCTGCCCGCAGGCCATATGTGCCATCTATTGGCTCAAGTCAGGGGGAACTAGTACATGAGATTTCCGACCGACTCCAACTACAAATGATGCCACAAGGGTGGTACGCCACAATATTCAGGCTCACTATAGTGGGTTGGTCTCAATCCTGTGCACAGAAACACGTTGCGCGAATGTGTCAAGTAGAAACTATGAATACCCTCCCCTCGCTATATTTTATCGAATAATGTTATAAGATCTATAACATAGTATTAATGTTAATGGTCGTTCAGCTAATCAAGTAACTAACCAATATGAAGGTTTTACTTTCGCTTTTTAAGTGAACTAATTTGACTTTTATATAAGAATAATGTAACACAGATGATACCTCAAAGGCGAAAGGAGTTTAGCTTCACATACCTTGTTGCTTCTTAGGCTAATAGTAGTTCCCGGAGACCCAATCGATAGAACCAAGTCAATCTGGACTTAACACTAGGGAGATTTTCACAATTTGTGTTGTCGAATAGTAGAACTCTTAATTCCATTGGGTTTAGCAAGAATCGGATTTTCTCAACCAAAATTTCCCAAATATCTCCTGCTTCCAGAGGTCTAGAGTAGCAGATAGTTAATTTCCTTCCTCCGAAGAAAGTTCGGCAGGTTCCATATATTTCTTTCTTTAGGAGGTTGCCTCTTTGATTTCTTTTTTTTATAATTATTATTATCATTAACCTTATCAAACCAGCCTTTTTAACATTATAAGGACTGAAGTACTAATTAAATATTTCAATATTTATCCTATTATCCAATAAAAGTTAGTGGCTGAAATTAATTGCAAGGACCCACTGTTCATTGCTTCACATAAGTGACTCAAATGTATTTAAATTTGCTTTCTTTAAAGAACAAAATAAATCCCACCAAATAGAGAGCAATTAATTTACCCATGTCTATATCTATAATTACCTTTCTTTATGAAAACAAAATGCCAAGAAACCATTCAATATAACTGCTGCGTTTTGACTTATAAAATAGCCAATTAAACCTTAACTGGGAATTATCTTTTCCTTTTTGATGAGATGCTACCGTAGGGATAAGAGATGCTCACTTGACATTTCTTTTAGCTGGCAGCAGACAAATATATACATATATATATCCATTTTAACCACTTTAAAGAAAGCACCAGATCTTATGTAAATACAACCAGTTCTTCATTTGACTTGGTAGCGAGTAACGCTTCATTATCCTTTCCAAATACTATTTGTAACACTTCCGTCGTAATTTCATAAATACTAAAATTTTATAGCACACTCAACATCCTTAATTTGGTATATAGAGCTCCATATAACCCTTTATGGCTTAAGGATTAGATATTTACTTAGTAGTAAACTTACTTCAGATTCCGAGATGCTAGAGGTGAAAACTAAAATACATTGATATGATGACTTAATCTAAAACCTAAACCCTAAGAAATCTAAAACATAAAAAACCCTAAACCCTATCAAACCTAAAATCCTAAGAAACAATAAAGACTAAAAATTAAAAAAAACCTAAAAACCGTTAAGAAAAATCCTAAGCCTAAAAACCCTAAACCTAAAAATCATAAAAAAGACATGTACCCTAGAACCTAAAAAACTTTAAACCCTAAAAAAACTTAAGCCTTAACCCTAAGAAACCCTAACAAATATTATACCCTAAACCCTAAAAAACCATAAACTCTAAAAAAAACCTACACCCTTAACCCTTTGAAACACTAATAAAATCCTACACCCAAAACCCAAAACCCTAAGAAATCCTACACCCTAAACCATAAAAAATCCCTACACCCTAAACCTTAAAAAAGCCCTACATCTTAAACCCTAATAAATCCAATACCCTAAACCCTAAAAAATGTTACACCTTAAAGCCTAAGAAACACTACACCCTAAACCCTAAGCATATAACACCCCGTAACCTAAAGAGGAAAGATTAGAAAATTGTCAAAAGTTCCAGGTGTCACCCACGAGAAACAAACACGCCTCGTGGTTGGACCCACACCCCATAGGTGAGCCTTATGGATAGGGCACAAAGGACACTGTCTAGGACAGTGAACCACGGTCATGACCCAAGCCCCGTGGATGGGTACACGACTCGTGACTAGGGGTCCGTAGATGGATAAAATTCTCTGTTAATACCACGCCCGACTAGGAAGGACCGTAGGTCTATCCACGGTCCATCGTTGGGGATCTCATGGGTGGGCCTTTTGGGACGGTTAAGTTGATGGCCTAAGGGTCTTTTCCACTTTTATATAAATTGAAGTGGTGTCATTTTTACTAAGTCTAAAACACCTATATAAGTATTTTTAACCCCCAAAATCCCCCATTAATGTCATTTTCTCAAAACCCAAAAGAAAACCAAAAACTCCTCTTAAAAACATTATCTCTCTAGAAGTTTGAAGAAGAAGGAAGAAATTGGAGTTGGGTCAAGATCAGGTCTCCCAATCTTCAAGATTTTGAGGGTATTTTGACTAAGTTATGATGGATTTTAATCCATGGTATCCTTCCTCCCATGGAGCCTCCTAGAATTCCACAATTTGAAGAGGAATTTCCCCAATTTTAATTAGGGTTTTTTTCAATGTTGTGTGTTGTGATTAATGTTGATCCAATTGAGTGCATTGTTATTGTTTATGATTGAATTGGTAGAATTTCATGTATTTAGGATTAAATGACATGTAACCATTCCTATCCTATGATTTATATGTGGAATTGATATAGTTGGATTTGATGCCATGAGAGAGAAACTCTATGGGTTAGATATCATCTTATAGGATTGGTGATGTATGATTAGAATTGCTTGAGATTAAAGCATATATGATGAATATAATGTTAATTGCTTGAGAGTAAAGCATAGATGATTATCATGAGATATAGTGCTTTGATAGTAAAAGCCTAGACTATGAATTATTGATTGTTGATGTTGTAGTACGGAAGTGATACTTCCTATAATAAATTAATAAGCATGATTGAATGATTGTGAAAGGTCTACTCACATGAAGGATTCTAGGTTGAAAAGATTGCTCACCTAAAATGAATCTAGATTAAATTGCTTAATGAATGAGGAGGCTAGAGGAAATTACCCTTGACCTCCATATGCAAGGAGATGAGGTGATTCTCATACTCCTTAGAATTGAACAAGAGGTGTATCCCCACATTCTTACTATGTTGAAATGATGTGGAGGCGAGTACCCATGCTCCTTATAAAATGATACCAAGGCGAGTACCCGTGTCATATGATGAGATTCTGGAGAAGAGTACCCACAATCTAAAAGTAAGTAAGGCAAGAGGCGATTACCCATTGGACTTTATCAGCTAGGCATAGAGGCGAATCCCCATATCTTTAATTGTAAGTATGAATAATATGATTATGTTATGAAGTTGATTTGCTTGGAGTGTTGCTAGATATGCCTTCCATGATGTAAGCTTGACTAGAGGCGGATGACCTATGTCTTGGCTAAGGATAAGTGAGGTTACTTAAGGAAGTATTCCTCTTTCATTATGATGCTTATTATGACTTGATTATGTTTATGCCTTATGCCTTATGTTGACTAATGCTTATGATTATGTTGTTTATGCTAGCCATCATATTTAGTACTTGATTTTACTAACACAAACACTTGCCTACATTCTTATCAAATGTAGGGTCCGACGACATTGATTCTCACACTCATGGCTAGCTTCGTTGTCGATCAAGGAAGTTAAGTTTTGGTGAGTCCTCATTCTTTTCGAGGATGTTATCACCACTTTCTTTTATGCTTTTCTTTTATGACTTAGAATATTGTATGGGTTGCGTCCCAAGATTTCTATTCTCTTAATTTACATGCTTTTAGACAATTATGCTATACTTCTACTAGTTTTATAAAAGACTTTAATTGTGTTGGAAAGATTTAAATCCTCGCTCATTTCTATTACTTTATGTAATGATATGCTAAGTGTCTTGTATGAGGCCTCTCGGGGTCTTATACGCCTTGTCACATCTAGGGGGTACCCTGGGTCATGACAATTCCCTAAGAAATCCTAAACCCTATATGTTCAGTAACTCAAACCTCTAAAGCCAAAGAAATCATATACCCTAAAAACCATTAAGAATCCTCTAGCTACAAGACCTTCAACACCACTAAAAAACCCTGAAAACTTTTAAAACCATGCACCTAAAAAAAATCCAAGTCTTAGACCCTAAGCCCTAAAAAAACCTTAACCCTAAGAGACCCTAAACCCAAAATTCTAAACCTTAAGAAACCCTAAACCCTAAACACTAAGAAACACTAAAAATCCCTAAACCTAAAACCCTAAACCCTAAACCCTAAATCCTAAATCATAAACCCTAAGATAGGTAAAACACTAAGAAATCATAAACCCAAGAAACTCTAAACCCTGAACCCCAAAATACCCTAAAAAACATTTAAAACCCTGAACCTAAAAGACCCTAAAACCCCTTAAAAACCCTTAAAACCCCTTAAAAACTTTCAAAAACCCTAAACATAAAAAACATAAACCCTAAACACTAGACCGTAAAAAAACCCTAAACCCTAAATTTTAAACCCCATGAAACTTAAGAAACAGTAAGAAACCCTAAACCCAAAGAATCCCTAAACCCTTAAAAACCTAATAAAACCCTAAACCTAAAATACTGTAAAAACCCTTAGACCCTAAAAAATAATAAACCTACAACCTTAAGACTAAGCCCTAAATCCTAAGAAACCCATAAACCTAAACATTAACAAACCCTAAACCCTAAGAAATACTAAAAAAGCCTTTAAATTTCCTAAACCTAAAAAAACCTTTAGAAATCCTCAACCTTAAGAATCTCAAAGACCTAATCTCTAAGAAACCTGAAACCCTAAAATTTCCTTAAATCATAAAACAAAACCCTAAATCTAAGAAACCCTAAAAATTGTACTGACCTTGAGCCCTAAACCCTAGAACCGAAAAAATCCTAAACCTAAAACCGTAAACCATACGTTAAATCCTAAGAAACACTAAGAAACCCTAAACCCCCTAAAAATACCCTTAACCCTGAGAAAGCCCCAAGTCCTAAGCCCTTAGAAACCCTAAACCCTAAATATTAAGTAATTCTAAACCCTAAACCTATAGAAACCCTACAAAAACCCTCAGAAATCCTAAACATAAAAAAAACCATAAAAACCCCTTAAAACCCTAAAAAATATTTTAAAACCCTAAACCTAAAAAACAATGTCTTGAACCCTAAAACCCCCTAAAACATTAACCTTAAACCCTAAATCATAAAAAACACTAAACCCTAGACCCTAAGAAGCCCTTAAAAAAGTCTATACCTAAAACCATAAACCATAAACCCTAAGAAACCATACGAAACCCTAGACCCTAAGAAAACTGAAACCCTTAGAAACCCTACGCCCTACAAAGCATACAATCTTTAAAAATTCTACAACTAAAAGACAATAAAGAAAACACTTAAAACCCTAAAGAAAACTTTTAAAAATCCTAAACCTAAAAATCCCAAAAAAAAACATAAATAATTAACCCTAAACCCTAAATTATATATATATATATATATATATATATTCCACGATAGCCTAAGAAACCTTAACGCTTAAAAATCCACAACCCTAAAAACCCTTTAAAAACCTAAACCTATAAAAACTCTTTAAAAAAATCCAAGCCCTAAAAACTATAAAAAAAATACTAAACCTAAAATCCTAAACCCTAAACCCTAAGAAAAAATAAACCTTAAAAAACCCTAAACCCTAACAAACCAAAAATTCTAAGAAACCATAAACACTAAAAATTAAAAAAAAACTATAAAACCCTTAAAAAATCATAAACCTAAAAACTCTATAAAACCCCGAATTAGAAACGAGGCAAAAAGAAGCTTTTGGGAAAAACTACATGTGTGACTCATGAGGGTCAACGATGCCAAGTGGTTGGTGGGTGTTGTGGATAGGGCACCATGAAAACTGTCTAGGAAAGTGACCCACGACTCATGGATGAGTATATGGTCCGTGGTCCAGGGGTCCGTAGGTCGGGCGAAATTCTCTAACAGAGAATCACGGTGTGAGGGATGGACCGTGGGTCCATCCACGGTCTGTAGGTAGAGGTTCTATGGGTGACAACTGACAGTTAATATGAGGGGTAGTTGTGTCTTTTTTGGTTTTAATTTAATTGAAGTGGTGTCGTTTTGCCAAAGTCTAAGACACCTATATAAGTGATTTTAACCCAAAAAATCTCCCAATTAAGTCATTCTCTCAAAATCCCAAAAGAATTCCCAAAACTCCTCTCAAATATTCTCTCTAGAAGTTGGAAGAAGCCGAAGGAGATTGAAGCTAGATCAAGGTCAAGTCTCAAATTTTCAAGCATGTGAGAACTTTGTAATTAAGGTATTATGGCTTTTCATCCATGGGATGAAGGATCCCATGGAGTCCCCTAAAATTCCATAATTTGATGTAGAATTTCCCCAATTTAGTTAGGGTTTCTTACTTTATTGTGCGTTATGATGAATGTTGATCCAATTGAGTTGATTATAATTTTTTATGATTGAATTGATAGAATTGCATGTATTTAGGATGAAATTACATGTACCCATTCCTATCATATTATTTTAGGGTTGAATTGATAAAGTGGGTTTGATATCATGTGAGGGAAACTCTATGGGTTAGATATCTCCTTATAGGATTGATTATTTATGATTAGAATTTCTTTATATTGAAGCATATATGATGAATATTAGGTTAATTTGTTGAGAGTAAAGCATAGGAGATGATCATGAGATTTAGTGCATTGAGAGTAACGCCTAGACTATGCATTGTTGATTGCAAAATCTATGATGTGGAAGGGATAGTTCCTATAATGAATTGATAAGCATGATTGTATGAATGTGAAAAGTTTACTAACATGAATGATTCTAAGTTGAAATGATTGCTCACTTAAAATGAATCGAGATTAAAATGCTTAATTAATGATGAGGCTAGAGGAGATTACCCTTGACCTCTATATGAAAGGATGTGAAGCGATTCCCTTACTCCTTAGACTTGAACAAGAGGTGAGTCCCCATGTTATTATTATGATGAATGGACATGGAAGAAAATACCCATGATCCTTATGAAATAATGTGGAGGGGAGTACTTGCATTATATGATGAAATGATGTTGAGGTTATTGCCTGCTTTATATGATGAGGTTGTTGAGGCGAGTACCTCTAATCTAAAAGTAAGTAAGGTAAGAGGAGAATACACATTAGCCTTTATAAGCTAGGAATAGAGGCGAATACCCATGTCTTTAAAAGTAAGTATGACTAATGTAGTTATGCTATGATAATGCTTTGTTCGGAGCGTTGCTAGATATGCCTTCCATGATGTGAGCTTGACTAGAGGCAGATGATCTAAGTCTTGGATAAGGATAAGTGAGGTTACTTAAGGAAGTATTCCTCTTTCATTATGATATTTTATATGTATTGATTATGATTATGCCTTATGTCTTATGTTGACTAACCCTTATGTTTATGTTGTTTATGGTTGCCATCATATTTAGTACTTGATTATACTAACACAAACACTTGCCTACATTCTTATCAAATGTAGGGTCACGCGTTCACGATTTATAAACGTGTGGCTAGGTTCCTAGAGGAATGTGAAGTGAAGCTTTGGTGAGTCCTCATTGTATTAGAGGATTGGATCACCCTATCTCATTATGTCTTTCTTTTATTTTTTATACTATTGTATGGGCTGCGTCCCATTATTTCCATTTTCTTATGTTTAGATGGTTTGAGATGATGTCATGTTAGACTTCCACTTGCTTTTCTAAAATACTTTGATTGTATTAAAAAGTTTTAAATTCCTGCACCTTTTCTATTACTTTATGTTACGATATGTAAGTAGCTTTTATGAAGCCTCTCGGGGTCTTATACGCCTTGTTACATATGGGAGGTACCCTAGGTCATGACAAACTTGTTAATTAGAGCACAAGCTTTAGAATGGTTCTAGGATATCTCAAACCATGTCTAGTAGAGTTTTGTTCATAAATGTGAAGAGCGCCACATTTATTAATATGAGGCTATTAGATGTTTAGGAAATTCCACTTCTTCACATCTTTAAGTTGTGCCATGGATTTTTACCCTATAAATCTTTCTCCTAATCCGTGCCTGATGGTTTTCAAGAAATTACTACTAGAAGGGCTAACACTAGAAGGTTGGACGAAAGCAATGTTGAGCAAGAGGTTCCTCCTCAAGCTCTGATTCACTCACTGAATGAGTATGTGACGAGTGCGGAGTTTAGGTCGGCATTCCAAGTGTTGTCTCAAGCCGTGACATCAGAATCTAACAAAGAGGTGATATCCCCCGTGAAACCACGTGTAGGTCTGGCAGCGGCAAGAGTGCGAGATTTCACAAGAATGAACCCGCCAAAATTTTATGGCTCCAAACTTGAGGAAGACCCTCAAGAGTTTATTGACGAGGTTTATAAGGTGCTTGCTATCATGGGTGTGACTTCGGTAGAGAAAGCGGAACTAGCTGCTAACCAACTCAAATGGGTTGCTCAGATCTGGTTTAATAAGTGGAAAGAGGCAAGGCCGGGGGAAGCGGGTCTCATAGAATTAGGAAGGTTCAAAAGTGCTTATCTTGACAAATTCTTCCCTCTTGAGATGAGAGAGACCAAGGTACCTGATTTCATCAACCTTAGAGAAGGAAATATGAGTGTAAAGGAATACGCTTTGAGGTTCACTCAACTATCCAAGTATGCTCCTTCCATTGTGGCGGATCGTAGGGCCACGATGAGTAAGTTTGTATTGGGAGTATTCGACATGGTAGTCAAAAAGTGCCGCAATGCTATACTTGTTCATGACATGGATATCTCTCGCCTTATGGTGCATGCCCAACAAATTCAGGAAGAAAATCTCAAGGAAAGATCTAGGGAGGCAAAAAGGGCTATAGTGGATGATGGCAAATTTGCACATTCTAAGTTAGGTGGACGGGGTTGTTCTAGATTTTGACAAAGGTACTATAGGCAAGGTTCTACAAATGCTTCTCCGAAGCCAAGAAATGAAATAGTGTCTAACCCTAAACCCCAAGGATATGGTGGTAAATCTTTGATGTGTACTTGTGCAAAATGTGGGAGAAACCATGAAAGGAAGTGTCTAGTGGGATCTAATGCTTGTTTCGGGTGTGGTAAAATGGATCATAAAATAATGGATTGTCCTTTGGTTGCCAAGAATGATTGAGATGGTCGTCGTAGGGCTCAACCCTACCCTTCATCCAATGCGAGTGGTTCGAGTGAAAATGCTCTTAAGAAAAACTGTTTCTATGCTCTCCAAACTAGAGGTGACCAAGAGAGCTCCCTGGATGTTGTGACTGGAATGCTAAAAGTCTTCCATAGAGATGTATATGCTTTACTTGATCCGGGTGCTACTTTGTCATTTGGAACTCCTTTTGTAGCTATAAGGTTTGATATCCTTCCCGATATATTGTTAGAACCTTTTTCTATCTCTACCCCTGTTGGTGGTTCTGTGGTGGCTAAAAGGGTTTATAGAATATTTCATGTTTCCTTGTCCCATAAAGTTACTTTGGTTGATTTGATAGAACTTGACATGATAGATTTCAGTATCATCTTGGGTATGGATTTGTTGAATTCTTGCTATGCCTATATTGATTGTAGGACTAGAGTTGTCAAATTTCAGTTTTCAAATGAACCTATCCTTGAGTGGAAGGGGGGAAATTCTATGCCTAGTTGTCAATTTATTTCTTACCTAAAATCTAGGAAAATGATTTCGAAGGGTTATGTCTACAATATTGTGAGGGTGAAGGATGTGGAGTCTGAAACTCCTACTCTTGAGTCGGTCCCTATTGTAAATGAGTTTCTAAAAGTTTTTCCGATGATTTACCCAGTGTTCCTCCCTAAAGGGAAATAGACTTTTGGATTGACCTTCTCCCTGATACCCAACCTATCTCTATTCCTCCATATAGAATGGCTTCAATGGAAATTAAGGAGTTGAAGAAATAGTTAAAGGATATATTGGATAAGGGTTTCATCTGATCGAGTATATCCATATGGGGTGCTCCGGTGTTGTTTGTTAAGAAGAAAGATGGTTCACTCCATACGTGTATTCATACCCCAATTGAACAAAGTGACCATCAAGAACAAGTATCCTCTACCAAGAATAGATTACTTATTTGATCAACTTCAAGGGGAAAGTAATTTCTCCAAAATTGATCTCCGTTCGGGTTATCACCAATTGAGGGTGAAAGAGGAAGATATTCTGAAAACAACTTTTAGAACCCGATATGGTCATTATGGGTTCTTGGTCATGTCTTTTGGTTTGACTAATACCCCGGTGTCGGCTATGGACTTGATAAATAGGGTGTTTATACAATACCTTGATATGTTCGTGATTGTTTATATCGAAGATATTTTGATCTATTCAAGAAGTGAGAATGATCATATTGATCATTTGAGAATTGTATTGTAAATCCTCAAGGACCAACAACTCTATGCAAAGTTTAATAAATGTGAATTTCGGTTAAGGTCCGTAGCTTTCCTTAGCCATATAGTTTTGAGCAACGGTATTGAGGTAGATCAAAAGAAGACGGATGCGGTCAAGAGTTGGCCTAGACCTCTATCACCAATAGATATTAGAAGATTCTTCAGTTTGGCCGGTTATTATAGAAGGTTTGTTGAGGGGTTTTCCCACATTGCTTCTCCTTTGACCGCTTTGACTCAAAAGAAAGCCAAGTTCCTATGGTCGGAAGCTTGTGAGAAAAGTTTCCAAGAGTTGAAAGATAGACCTATTTTTGCTCTGGTGTTGACATTAGTCGAAGGTACCAATGGCTTTGTGGTATATTGTGACGCCTGTAATGTGGGTTTGGGATGTGTGCTTATGAAAAATTGTAAGGTGATTGCCTATGTTTCAAGGCAACTAAAAGTTCATGAGAAGAATGTTTCAAGGCAACTAAAAGTTCATGAGAAGAACTATCCTACCCATGATCTTGAATTAGCGACAATTGTATTTGCCTTAACGATTTGGAGGCATTATTTGTTTGGAGTCCATGTTAATGTGTTTATCGATCATAAGAGTTTACAATATGTGTTTATCCAAAAATATCTACATCTTTGCAAAAGGAGGTGGCTTGAGTTATTGAAAGATTATGATATGAGTGTTCTCTATCATCCCGACAAAGCAAATATGGTGGTGGATGCCCTTAGTCGGTTGTCCGTGGATAGTGTTGCACATGTTGATGATGAGAAAAAAGAGTTGGTTCGAGATGTTCATAGGTTGGCCCGGTTGGGAGTTCAATTGTGGATTCCACGAAGGGTGGCATTATGGTCCATAATGGTTCCTAATCATCTTTTTGTGGATGATGTGAAAGCAAAATAATGTATAGATCCGACATTAGTTGAATTGAAAGAGACGGTACTAAAGAAGTCCTAGAGGCTTTCTCCCAAGGGGGAGGTGGTGTCCTAAGGTACCAAGGTCGTTTATCTGTTCTGAATGTTGATGACTTAAGGGAACATATTTTATCGGAAGCCCATAGTTCTCGGTATTCTATTCAATTGGGAGCCACCAAGATGTATCATGATTTGCGGGAGATCTATTTGTGGAATAAGATGAAGAAGGATATTGGGGGATTAGTGGTTATGTGTCCTAACTGCCAACAAGTGAAGGTTGAGCATCAAAGACCGCGAGTTTTATCCAAAGATATTATCATTCCTATTTGGAAGTGGAAAGATTTGAATATGGACTTCATAGTAGGGTTGCCACGGACTCGACACCAGTATGATTCTATTTGGGTTATAGTTGACAGAATGACAAAGTCGGCCCATTTTATTCACGTCAAAGTTTCCTATACAGCGGAAGATTATGCTAAGTTGTACTTGAGGGCGATGGTAAGATCGCATGGAGTGACTTTGTCCATTATCTCCGATAGAGGTACTCAGGTTGCTTCACAGTTTTGGAAGTCGTTCCAAAAGGGTCTTGGTACTAAAGTTAAGCTTAGCTCAACTTTTGACCCCCAAACCGATGGGCAAGCAGAAAGAACAATCCAAACATTGGAAGATATGTTAAGGGCTTGCATGATTGATTTAAAGGGAAATTGGGATGACAATTTGCTCTTGATAGAATTTGCCTATAATAATATCTATCATTCGAGTATTGGTATGGCTCCATTTGAGGCTCTTTATGGTAGGAGTTGTAGATCCCCTATCAGATTGTTTGAGATAGGTGAGGTTGCTGTAACGACCCGAGAGCACCCCCTAGTCGTTACCGGCATATTCGACCTCTCGAAGGTCTTATACAAGCCCTTAGCATTCGTCATAGCATTTATCATGGAAAAATAGCAGAAAATTTTAAACTTTTTCATAATATAACACCAGACATAAAAAGTCACCTCATTAAACCTTTAATACAAAAATCGGAATACTAAGTCTTAAGGTAGCCATCTTAAAACATGACTACAACACAAGAGGGACACAACCCTTACAATACAAAAGAAACTACTATCTAGTACATAGAACTTAAGGAAAACTATTTAACATAAAAGGTCCTTGAATCTTCAAGGACACACCCGAACTTGGGAATAGTAAGCCAAGCTCATCACTTCTAGGAAAGACTCTTTAACCACCACCACCTACACCTGATGTAAAAAGATGAAGAAGAATGTTGTTAGTACAAGAATGCACTAAGTATGATAACCATGCAAAACATGCTCTTAAAAGGACATTTAGTTGGAAACCTCACGTGGAAACCATTGATAATAGCACATAAAACCACTTTTAACATTTTTGGCACATTCAATGCATACAATACATTACCTTCCTCTTTATCTTAACTCCTTTCCTCAAGCAACCCTTAGGGAATACTTGGTGCAATGTATCACATTAACGTTACCAAGGGTGAACTTCCATATAGCCTTCATCAATCCAACCACATATATTCATAGAGTCATAAGAACACCATAAGTCATGGTCTTCACATAAGAACCATCACCTAAGACAACCGCCAAGTCACACTAGTGCAATGTGCAAGTAGCATCCCATAATACTACTCACACCAAGTGTTCCTAAGAAGCCACCATAGACTAGGTACATCATATTCAACAAGTCATAACATCTTCATTTAGACATAAGACCAACATAGTTCATTACATAATATAAGGACTCATTCCTTTACTACATCATTGGTCATAACCCATTTAGTTCATATCATAGGTAAACCATCCTCACAACCCCTTCACAAGCTCACTTGTGCAATTTACACATGGAGTCCCATACCCCCACATATACTGAGCAAGCACATTAAGAAGTCATAAGTGTAATTCACATGCATAAACTTACTTCATGTCTTGACATAAGTAATGTCAACCTTAACATGCTTTCACATTAACATACATAGACCATAGTCTTCATTACATAAAGAGCCTAATCATAACCTCCCTTAGAGTCCACTTGTGCAATGCATAAGTAGGGTCCATAGTCCTACCTACACTAAGTAACTCTTGAGAAATCATGACTAGAGTTCATATTCTTATCTTAGTTCATTTCTTAACTTTCGGGAGACATTGCCATAACCGACATAGACCATGTGAGCTACATGGAATCCGGTATTCTACTCCCACACCGAAAAGAGAGGGTACTACTTGCCAAAGTAGGACCTACATACATAATAGCTATCTAGTGGATCCACTAAGCTAATACCTACGGGGGCACGTAGATATGGAACAAGGAGATTGCTGCTAGAAAACCTTGACTTACTAAGCATGGTGGTTCCCATCTCATGAGACAACATCTATGTTGGGAAGCCGGACATGCTAAACGTGAAGGTTCTCTTGTGGGAAGCCGGACTTGCTAAACGTGAAGACCCCACTCTAATTTTTCATGTTCACTCGGTGCTAAGCTCCAACTCCCTTTTTAAACATCTTTAAGCCTTTATTTAACATTAGTTCATAAAATAGGCTTTAGGGACTTAATCCCTCATATCATATAGCTCAAAGGTTTCTAAGATGAGAATGACCTTTCATCATAAAACCTA
>NW_006239009.1:17690-25740 GCF_000226075.1 Solanum tuberosum | reverse complement strand
CTTTAGGGATTCTAGACCACACACCCATACTTCTTCATAGGAGACAAGGACACATTCAATATTGAATAGGTACTCCTAAAATGCATATGATCACACATTCATATAGGGTTCATAAATGTGGGGGGGTCATTCCACAATACTGCTTAACATAATCAATCGTGTAGACAACACCTTATCCCTAACATTATTATTGACATTATACTCATCAACTTCAACATACTTTAAACATCATGCTAGCATTGAGGATTTCATACATAACCTTCATAGCACAACTTCATAAACATATGCATCATAATCATCAATTCACTTCACATCTATTGCCTTCAAGGCCATGATCTCAACATGTATAGATAGACAAGAAGTGAACACCTCCACCATAAGTAGATCAAACCACAAAACATCAATTATCACACTATAGACTAGAAGTTAGGTCAATTTACCGATTCTCCAAGCCATGATCACCATGGATCTATCCTCAACAATTCATAATCAATTGACATAGATAGTAATAGGAATCAACAATGTAATTCAATAACATAAACACAATATAAGTACAATTCTATAAACAAAGGGATCAACCCATAACTTTGCCCATAAGGCCATAATTCTCAACTCATCAATATACAAACAATTCAACATGAGTAAGTATAGATAATCATAGGAAACATCAATACAATCTAATCTAAACATAATTTCACCAATAGGGATCATATTCACAAAGACCCACATCATAGGCCAATTTTCAAGAATTTAGGGATCATGGGTTCTTCAAGAATTCCTTTGAAAATTGCCTTAAAAACACTAATTCCATATGAATTCATCAATAGAATGATTTAGAAAATCGTTTGACAAGGAACCCAAGTTTAGATTGAAAATTGGAAATTTTGGTCTTTGAATAACTTTTGAAAATCTTTGATAGAACTCCTTGAATGAGAGGTTATTCAAGAATCAAGAGTTACCATTCCTTAATTATTGAAGACCCATGATATTGAAGAAGAAATCACTTGAAAACCCATCTTCTAGATTGAGCTTCATCAAGGTCTTCAATGGAGTTTTTGAGAGAATCTATTTTGAACGGGAAGGGTCAATCTGAAGAATGGGGTCTAATTTTAGGTTTTGGGGTTTTAACCAACTTAAAATACCCTAAAATAGGTAGAATAGCCGTTTATAATAATTCCCCAAACTACCCCTCACTTAGTTGGACCTTTAAACAAGTCAAACTTGAGTTTTATTTTCGCAGATTTCGTCGGGAAATAAGTTCGCGACACGGAGGTGTTCCCACAAATTTTCTAGAAATTAAATTCGAGACAGTAGAGTCCGCGACATGTCCGCGACGTGGACCAAAATTTTGGCCCTTGGTGGAGCTAGTCCGTGACGCGGACCTGCTCCCTCCAAGAACAACTTCAAGCTGCCTTGGCAGCTTGCTTGGCCAAGGTTGGGGTCCTCCTCGGGGATCCTTAGGGTGGCCTCGGGGAGTCGTATACGAACGTTTTGACCCTAAAAACATTTATTATGACACTAGAGTCACCTCCACTGATTTTAGACTCCAAACAACACCTAAAAATATGAAAACATACTAGAACACACCAACACGTAAAAGACTAGTTTCCGAACGTCTTGGTCATCTCTTGACGTTGGACTTCCGAACTATTTAAAACTGACTTAAAAGGCTATTCTTCATTATTTTGACAAGTTATTAATGCATAAAACCCATGTGAGGCTCTACTTTATCCTATTTTATTTTTGAGGGTCGTTACAATATCCCCCACTTAGGAACATTCGTCCTCGAATGACACTTAAACCACTTCTGAGGACTCAATGACCCAACTAGCAGCTCACAATACACAACATACAACGTCAATATAAGAGCACACATCAACTCCACATAAAAGGCTCAAAACAACTTTGTGCAATTCACGAAAGTAGCAACACCTCTACCAACTCCTTATGCAACAACTTTATTATTTCCCATTTCATTCGACGAACTTCCTTCTCCAAATCATCACTATGCTTAAAACTCTTTACTTCTCATAAGTATAGGAGGAACTACCTTCTCCATATTCAATGAGCATCAACATATATATTAAGCAATCAACAAGACATTTCTTTAACAAGACAACATCAAGCATGCTCATTACAACTCTCATGAAGTCAACATCACACAACATCTATGGGTGCAATTTCAACCATGAGAAATAAAGTTCGTGAAAACTCAAAATACAACTTAAGCATGAATTTTCACAAAAATATGCATACAAGGAAATAATATCATAATCATCATTCTCATTTCAAACACCAAAGAAACACAACATGCAACTATCTCATTAAAGCACGTTATGCACCTTTATCATAAGAAATCATTTAAGCATGCACTTCAAATCAACTCATGCACTACCAGCAAGTTGAAACTTTATTCACCGACTCATAATGCATCAACCACATAGGCCTTTCTCATGTTCATAGGAGGAACTACCTTCTCCTAAGCATGACATGATATTTACCCCTTTTATATCATCATAGGGTCCATTATGCAATGGCTTTGAAGTGCACACATAGACATGAGCAACATTTCCACTTTTGAGGCAATTAAGCAATTCATACTAGTTGCACCCTAACATGAGGATTATAGATCATCTACTAGTCTTATCATTTAATCATCATACTATCAAGAACATACATGGCATTACCATGCGTAGTTAAGTTCAAGGAGGGACTACCTTCTCCTAGTCACAACATACACACATGGTATCATAAAACTCATAAGCAAGCATTACACAAAGGTCAATTCTTTTAAGGAGAAATTCTGACTTCTAACCAAAGAGCATGCTCATACTCTCTTCCTCATGAAGTCAAGAGTGCATTCACTAAATAAAGATGCATATTGACATGAGAAACATGATTTTTATTACTAAAATTCCATTTTTATTTAGTAAGAATCCTTCAAAACATGCATAACATAATGTCTTCTAGGACATGCATAACATACGGAGATCATGCAACTCATAATCATATGCAACACTCCAAACATGAACAAGCTACTAGGAACTCTTCGGTCTCAAGCTTGAATAAGAATAGAAGGAAAAGATAAGGATATCAACAACCTTACTACTCACTAATCATCCCCACTTAGGGTAAACCCATCTAAGAGCACATTAAAGTAACCAAGAGAACTATCGCTTACCATTTAAGCATAATGTCCCTCTCTTGGGAACAAGTTATGCAAACTCATTTAATCATTACCTCTTTCATCTCTAAGGTAGGAACCATTATGCACTAAATCTTCATTATACTCCCTTAGGTGAGGATTTCAAGAATCCAAACAAAATGAGTTTCTATACCACTCCGCTTCATATCTATCACCCAAAGTGGTTCTCAACATGGAGAACTCAAGGAAGATCAATGTAGAACTATTAAGGGCACTCAAAACCTTACCATCTAGGGACATTCTCCCCCACTTGGGGAGAGCTTAACCAACTCTTTATCACATCATGCCCTTATCATCACCTTTGGTGTAACTTTCTGCTCAACCATGCCTAGGTATTATCTAAACACCCTCTTTGAATGACCATAGTTAAGATCAACCTTACAAGACAACTATCCTCTTTAGAGTTGGTCAACATCTATTCTCTTGTCGTTCCCATGAACTAAGGGGTACATGCAACTCTCCAAGTTAACCTTAGAGCAAAACACTATACCGACTCATGGAACAAAGCCCCTTTTTCCGCTCTAAGGGCAAGCCTACACAAGAACTTTGATTCACACAAGGACAACCATGAAGCATCACTCATAATAAAAGGCAACTTTCAACTCACACTAGTTACCACATTCCTTCAAAGCTCCTCAAATCTTCACCATGACTTTCTACTATCATTACCCATCACCATAAAGCAACTCATCATGCTAAAAAGGATTTCATTCTTACCATAATGACTCTGACCATATGAGAAGTAAATCACCATACAACATTTTCAATGTAATGCTCCCAACCTCATAGGTCACACATAGCCATGATTGGCATCACAATACGATTTCCAAATCTACCTTCATATATATACTCATATAGTCACCACATCATAATAAGCATTAAAACTCACCATTTCTTCCCTCGATCCTTGCAACATCACCCCTTCCAAGTAATCACATCTAGAAGACCACCGGACAAGGGAAAATAAGAGAGAGATCATATAGAGTTAAGCTCTACGGCACGACACAAAAGTAATAAAGAAAGTGAAACTTATATTGTCCTATAGCCTCTCGCTCATAGATGTGTCGCGACTCACACCGATGAACAAGACTCTTCTAGATGTGGCTCATGATACGTTGAATCCTAGGACCATTTTCATAACCTTATGCTCTGATACCAAGTTTGTAATGACCCGAGAGCACCCCCTAGTCGTTACCGGCGTATTCGACCTCTCGAAGGTCTTATACAAGCCCTTAGCATTTGTTATAGCATTTACCATAGAAAAATAGCGGAAAATTTAAAACTTTTTCATAATATAACACTAGACATAAAAGTCACCTCATTAAAGCTTTAATACAAAAATCGGAATACTACGTCTCAAGGTAGCCATCTTAAAACATGACTACAACACAAGAGGAACACAACCCTTACAATACAAAAGAAACTACTATCTAGTACATAGAACTTAAGGAAAATATTTAAACTTCCGGAATGGAAGTGGGAGATGATCAATATGGATTTCATCACAGGGTTGCCAGGTCTCGCAGACAGCATGATTCTATTTCGCCAAGCTCATCACTTCTAGGAAAGGCCCTTTAGTCACCATCACCTACACTTGGTGTAAAAAGATGAAGAAGAATGGTGTTAGTACAAGAATATAATAGGTATGATAACCATGCAAAGCATGCTCTTAAAAGGACATTTAGTTGGAAACCATGCATCATGCCTTTTAGAGAAACTTCAAGAACATTTAGTACATTAGGCACAATATAAACCACATACATCATCATACACATGGAAACCATATTGGTCATCATAGTGACATAATAGCAACAACATTAACATTGATTCCTCAGACTGATGGGCAAGCAGAGCGTACCATTCAGACTTTAGAGGATATGTTGAGAGCATGTGTGATCGATTTCAAAGGGATTCACAATGTCCCCAAATCATGAGCAATTCACATATAGAGCCTTTAGGGATTCTAGACCACATAGCCACACTTCATCATAGGACACCAGGATACATTCAACATTGAATAGGTACCCCTAACATGCATATGATCACACATTACTATGGGTTCATAAAGGTGGGGGGGTGGGTCATTCCACAATAGTGCTTAACATAATCAATCATGTAGACCACACCTTATCCCTAACATTATTATTCACATTATGCTCATCATGTTCAACATACTTTAAACATCATGCTAGCATTGAGGATTTCATACATAACCTTCATAGCACAACTTCATAAACATATGCATCATAATCATCAATTCACTTCACATTTATTGCCTTCAAGGCCATGATCTCAACATGTATAGATATACAAGAAGTGAACACCTCCACCATAAGTGGATCAAACCACACAACATCAATTCTCATACTATAGACTAGAAGTTAGGTCAACTTAGCAATTCTGCAAGCCATGATCACCATGGATCAATCCTCAACAATTCATAATCAATTGACATAAATAGTAATAGGAATCAACAATGTAATTCAATAAAATAAACACAATCTAAGTACAATTCTATAAACAAAGGGATCAACCCATAACTTTACCCATAAGGCCATAATTCTCAACTCATCAATATAACAACAATTCAACATGAACAAGTATAGATAATCATAGGAAACATCAATACAATGTAATCTAAACATAATATGACCAATAAAGCAACAATTCAACATGAATAATTATAGATAATCATAAGTAACATCAATACAATCTAATATTAACTTAATTTCACCAATAGAGATCATATTCACAAAGACCCACATCATAGGCCAATTTTCAAGAATTTGGGTATCATGGGTTCTTCAAGATTTCCTTTGAAAATTGCCTTAAAAACATTAATTCCACATTAATTCATCAATTGAATGATTTAGAAAATCATTTGACATGGAACCCATCTTTAGATTGGAAATTCGGAATTTTGGTCTTTGAATCAGTTTTAAAAATCTGTGATAGAACTCCTTGAATTAGAGGTTATTCAAGAATCAAGAGTTACCATACCTTAATTATTGAAGACCCATGAAATTGAAGAACAAATCAGTTGAAAACCCATCTTCTAGCTTGAGCTTCATCAAGGTCCTCAATGAAGTTTTTGAGAGAATCTATTTTGAGAGGGAAGGGTCAATTTGAAGAATGGGGTCTAATTTTAGGTTTTGGGGTTTTAACCAACTTAAAATACCCTAAAATAGGTATAATAAACGTTTATAATAATTCCCCAAAGTACCCAAACTACCCCTCACTTAGTTGGACCTTTTAAACAAGTCAAACTTGAGTTTTATTTTGCAAATTTCGTCGGGAAACAAGTTCGCGATGCGGAGGTGTTCCCACAAATTTTCTAGAAATTAAATTCGAGACAGTAGAGTCCGCGACATGTCCGTGACATGGACCAAACTTTTGGCCCTTGGTGGAGGTAGTCCGCGCCGCGGATATGCTTATTCCCAGCACAACTTCAAGCTGCCTTGGCAGCTTTCTTGACCAAGGTTGGGGTCCTCCTCGGGGACCCTTAGTGTAACATCCGACAATTTGAAATAGTTTTGAAGAGGCTTAGAATTGGAAATTTTCATTTTTGGAAAGAATTTAAAAATCTGGAAAATTTTGGCTAAGTATGGAAAATGTGAATTTTTGGCCAAATTTGAAAAGCCATAAATTCTAGCTCAGGATGATTTAGGTAGATTTCCAGTTATGGTTGCAAAGTTCGTGGAACGATCTTTCCAACTCCACTGAGTTTGCTCGATTCTGAGTTCGTATGAGTGAGATATGCCCTTTGAAAGTTGGGCAGTTGACAAGGAAATCTGTCCGGGAATTTTTTAAGGGCATTTTGGTCTTTTCCCTAGCTATTTCTTTTGAGGATACATTGTGTGTTAGGCTGATAGTTGGATCATTTGGTTCCATTTTTAAGAGAGTGAAGGCTAGGGCTTGAGAGTGAAAAAGAGAAGAAGAAGAGAGGAAGGAGAAGAAGAAGAGAAGAAAGAGGAAGATCAAGCAAATCTCCATAGTGGAAATCGTAATTTTCGTCGGGGGTGATCCCAACCAAGGTATGTGAGCTTTTAGTGTTGGGTGATCCTTTCCCCCACACACCTAGCCCCTTTTTCTTATCAAGAAAGAATTGGCTTTGTTGATAAAGTTGTTAGTTGTTGGAGTTGTTAAAGTTGTTAGTTGTTGTTGTTGGAATTATTGTTGGTTGTGAGACATGATTGGGGTTGTGTTTTTGAGTTGTATTCTATTGAATGTTGAGGGACTTTATGTTCTAAGTGATTGGGGGACGGAACCCTTGAAGTTAGAGAGTTTAGAGTTGGTAACGTGAAGGAGAAAGTCGGGCAGCTTGCGAGGAGCACGTCCGCGTCGCGGACTTGTTCCCTCTGTGAACAAAAATCTTCTCCGCGTCGCGGACAGGACGCGGACTCCACTGTTTTCAGAAATTATGTTCGAAGATTTTCTTAAGTTTGGCTGTCCCAAATCATTCCTAAATCATTCCTAAACATCATGAGGTCCTTCCAAACACCAATCAAGTCCTTGAATCCATAATTCAATTCAAGGAGAGTGAGAAGTCAAGTAAAGTTAGAAGTCAAGGAAAGTCAAGAGTTAAGAAGTAAGTTCAAGCAAGTCTTCCAAGCTTTTCAAGAGTCTTATTGAACGTTTTAACTTCATTTTTAGACTCAAGTTTCAAGTCAAGCAAAGAGCTTAGAGTTTCAAGCTAAGTAAAGAGTCTCAAGACTCAAGTTAAGTCAAGAGTGTAAGTTGAGTCCATTTCTCCAAAGTTAATAGGGAACTATGTACTTCCCAAAGAAGTTTCTAAATGTTTTTACATTTAAGTAAGAAAGGAATCATGTTTTCCAAAAGAGCCTT
>NW_006239009.1:16053-16595 GCF_000226075.1 Solanum tuberosum | reverse complement strand
GGGGCGGCGCGCCACTCAGAGCGCCAGTAGGTGCCTTCTGATCTTCGAGGGCTGGCGCTCCGCGCCTTGCAGAGCGCCAAGGACGCCATGTAACCCCATTCTTTCCATGCTTTCTCATGTATGTTCCTAGGTATTATACCTATGTTTCTAAGTTGTTTCCAACACTTCAAGTTGCGTTTCAATGTCAAGAATTCATCCGTAAACGTGTGATCATACATCTTGAATCCATAATCCAATTCAAGTCGAGTTAGTATCAAAGTTAAAGGGAAGTTATAGTCAAGCCAAGCAAGGTTAAAGAGTAGGTCCAAGCAAGTCTTTAAAGCTTTTCAAGAGTCGTTATTGAACGTCTTAACGTCGCTCCAAGTTTCAAGTCAACTAATAGAGTGTCGAGTCTCAAGTTGAGTCAAGAGTTTTAAGTCAAGTCAAAAAGTAAAGAGTTTCAAGTAAAGTAAGGAATAAAGAGTCGAGTCCATTTCTCCAAAGTTATTAGGGAACTATGTACTTCCCAAAGAAGTTTCAAAATGTTTTTACATTTAAGTAAC
>NW_006239009.1:12096-15554 GCF_000226075.1 Solanum tuberosum | reverse complement strand
CTTTATATATCGCATGTGTCTTATTGCTTTATATATTGAGTTCAGTTATTCATGAGTTGAACAGAGCCAAGGTAAGTGTTCTCTTGTACTCCTTTCAAGCTTAAGTTGTTGTTTAGGTTTCCAGCTCGCATACTCGTACATTCCATGTACTGATGCCAGTTGGCCTGCATCGTTTTATGATGCAGACATGGGTACCCAAGATCAGCATCCAGCACGCCGTTGAGCACTCCATTGTCAGTGGTGAGCCTCCTTGCTTCCGGAGGACTCGATTATTTTGATTATCTTAGTTTTGTTTTATTAGGATGTTGCGGGGTCTATCCCAACATCCATCTCAGTATTGTAGAGGCTTCATGGACAGTCAGTTAGTTAGTTTTTAGTCTCTCATCCATATACATGTATACATATGTAAATATTCTATTTTGAGACTCGAATTGCCCTTGTGGCCAGATTTTTATCAGTTAAGTTGTTATGTCTTTGCATAGCATTGAGTTATTCTGTTGAGTCAGGTTTCCGCTGAGTTAAGAAGCCAGGCCAAGGATTCGCTTGGGGCCAGCAATGGTCTCCGAGTGCCGGTCCCGCCCAGGGTGTAGGCTCGGGGCGTGACACTTAGGGTGGCCCCCGGGGAGTCGTATCTCAAGGTTTTGACCCTAAAAACATTGATTTAAGACACTAGGGTCACCTCCACTAATTTTAGACTCCAAACAACACATAGAAACATGAACAACATACTTGAACACACCAACACGTAAAAAACTAGTTTTCGAACGTCTTGGTTATCTCTTGACGTTTGACTTCTAAACTCTTTAAAACTGACTTAAAAGGCCATTCTTCATTATTTTGACAAGTTATTAATGCATAAACCGATGTGAGGCTCTACTTTATCCTACTTTATTTTGAGGGTCGTTACAATATCCCCCACTTAGGAACATTCGTCCTCGAATGACACTTAAAACACTTCTGAGGACTCAATGACCCAACTAGCAGCTCACAATACACAACATACAACATCAATATAAGAGCACACATCAAGGAGGAACATCAACTCTAAATAAAAGGCTCAAAACAACTTTGTGCAATTCAAGAAAGTAGCAACACCTCTACCAACTCCTTATGCATCAACTTTATTATTTCCCATTTCATTGGACGAACTTCCTTCTCCAAATCATCACTATGCTTAAAACTCTTTACTTCTCATAAGTATAGGAGGAACTACCTTCTCCATATTCAATGAGCATCACCATATACATTAAGCAATCAACAAGACATTTCTTTAACAAGACAACATCAAGCATGCTCATTACAACTCTTATGAAGTCAACATCACACAACATCTATGGGTGCAATTTCAACCATGAGAAATAAAGTTCGTGAAAACTCAAAAAACAACTTAAGCATCAATTTTCACAAAAATATACATATACAAGGAAATCATATCATAATCATCATTCTCATTTCAAACACCAAAGAAACACAACATGTAACTATCTCATTAAAGCACGTTATGCAACTTTATCATAAGAAATCATTTAAGCATGCACTTCAAATCAACTCATGCACTACCAGCAAGTTGAAACTTTATTCACCGACTCATAATGCATCAACCACATAGGCCTTTCTCATGTTCATAGGAGGAACTACCTTCTCCTAAGCATGACATGATATTTACCCCTTTTATATCATTATAGGGTCCATTATGCAATGGCTTTCAAGTGCACGCATAGACATGATCAACATTTGCACTCATGAGGCAATTAGGCAATTCATATTAGTTGCACCCTAACATGAGGATTATAGATCATCTACTAGTCTTATCATTTAATCATCATACTATCAAGAACATACATGGCATTACCATGTTTTGTTATGTTCAAGGAGGGACTACCTTCTCATAGTCACAACATACACACATGGCATCATAAAACTCATAAGCAAGCATTACACAAAGGTCAATTCTTTTTAGGAGAAATTCCAACTTCTAACCTAAGCATGTTCATACTCTCTTCCTCATAAAGTCAAGAGTGCATTCACCATGTAAAGATGCATATTGACATGAGAAACATGAATTTTATTACTAAAAATTCCATTTTATGTAGTAAGAATCCTTCAAAAACATGCATAACATAGTGTCTTCTAGGACATGCATAACATATGGAGATCCTGCAACTCATAATCATATGCAAGACTCCAAACATGAACAAGCTACTAGGAACTCTTCGGTCTCAAGGTTGAATAAGAATAGAAGGAAAAAATAAGGATATCAACAATCTTACTACTCACTCATCATCCCCCACTTAGGGTAAACCCATCTCAGAGTACGTTAAAGTAACCAAGAGAACTGTCGCTTACCAATTAAGCATAATGTCCCCCTCTTGGGATCAAGTTATGCAAACTCCTTTAATCATTACCTCCTTCATCTCTAAGGTAGGAACCATTCTCCACTAAATCTTCATTATACTCCCTTAGGTGAGATTTTCAAGAATCCAAACAAAATGAGTATCTATACCACTCCGCTTCATATCTATCACCCAAAGTGGTTCTCAACATAGAGAACTAAAGGAAGATCAATGTAGAACTATTAAGGCCACTCAAAACCTTACCATCTAGGGACATTATCCCCCACTTGGGGTGAGCTTAACCAACTCTTTATCACATCATACCCTTATCATCACCGTTGGTGTAACTTTCCGCTCAACTATGCCTAGGTATTATCTAAACACCCTCTTTGAATGACCATATTTAAGATCAACCTTACAAGACAGCTATCCTCTTTAGAATTGGTCAACATCTATTCTCTTGTCCTTCCCATCAACTAAGGGGTACATGCAACTCTCCAAGTTAACCTTAGAGCAAAACACTATCCCAACTCATGGAACAAAGCCCCTTTTTCCGCTCTTAGGGCAAGCCTACACAAAAACTCTGATTCACACAAGGACAACCATGAAGCATTACTCATAAGCAAAGGCAACTTTCAACTCACACTAGTTACCACATTCCTTCAAAACTCCTCAAATTTTCACCATTACTTTCTACTATCATTACCCAGCAACATAAAGCAACTCTTCATGCTAAAAAGGATTTCATTCTTACCATAAAGACTCTTACCATACGAGAAGTACACCACCATACAACATTTTCAATGCAATGCTCCCAACCTCATAGGTCACACATAGCTATGATTGGCATCACAATACGATTTTCAAATCTACCTTCATATATACTCATATAGTCACCACATCATAATAAGCATTAAAAATCACCTTTTCTACCCTCGATCCTTGCAACATCACCTCTTCCAAGTAATCACATCTAGCAGACCACCGGACAAGGGAAAATAAGAGAGAGAGATCATATAGAGTTAATCTCTACGGCACGACACAAAAGTAATAAAGAAAGTGAAACTTCTATCGTCCTATAGCCTCTCGCTCATAGATGTGTCGCGACTCACACCAATGAACAAG
>NW_006239009.1:9593-11815 GCF_000226075.1 Solanum tuberosum | reverse complement strand
AAAATTTAAAACTTTTTCATAATATAACACAAGACTTAAGAGTCACCTCATTTAAACCTTTACTACAAATTCGGAGTACTACGTCTCAAGGTAGCCATCTTAAAACATGACTACAACACAAGAGGGACACAACCCTTACAATACAAAAGAAACTACTACCTAGTACATTGAACTTAAGGAAACTCTTGAACATAAAGGTCCTTGAATCTATAAGGACACACCCGAACTTGGGAATAGTAAGCCAAGCTCATCACTTCTAGGAAAGACCCTTTAGCCACCACCACCTACACTTGGTGTAAAAGATGAAGAAGAATGGTATTAGTACAAGAATGCACTATGTATGATAACCATGCAAAACATGCAATGTGCAAGTAGTATCCCATAATACTACTCACACCAAGTGTTCCTAGGAAGCCACCATAGACTAGGCACATCATATTCAACAAGTCATAACATCTTCATTTAGACATAAGACCAACATACTTCATAACATCATATAAGGACTCATTCCTTTAATACATCATTGGTCATAACCCATTTAGTTCATATCAAAGGTAAACCACCCTCACAACCCCTTCACAAGCTCACTAGTGCAATGTACACATGGAGTCCCATACCCCCACATATACTAAGCAAACCCATTATGAAGTCATAAGTGTAATTCACATGCATAAACATACTTCATGTTTCGACATAAGTAAAATCAACCTTAACATGCTTTCATATTAACATACATAGACCATAATCTTCATTTCATAAAGAGCCTAATCATAACCTCCCTTAGAGTCCACTTGTGCAATGCATAAGTAGGGCCCATAGTCCTACCTACACTAAGTAACTCTTCAAGAAATCATGACGAGAGTTCATATTCTTATCTTAGTTCATTTCTCAACTTTCGGGCGACATTGCCATAACCGACATAGACCATGTGAGCTACATGGAATCCAATGTTCTACTCCCACACCGAAAAAAGAGGGTACTACTTGCCAAAGTAGGACCTACATACATAATAGCTATCTAGTAGATCCACTAAGCTAATACTTATGGGGGCATAGTTATGGAACAAGGAGATTGCTACTAGAAACCTTGAATTTCTAGGCGTGGAGGTTTCCATCTCATGAGACAACATCTATGTTGGGAACCCGGACTTTCTAAACGTGAAGGTTCTCTTGTGGGAAGACGGACTTGCTAAACGTGATACCCCCACTCTCATTTTTAAACATCTTTAAGCCTTTATTTAACATTAGTTCATAAAATAGGCTTTAGGGACTTAATCCCTCATATCATATAGCTCAAAGGTTTCTAAGATGAGAATGACCTTTCATCATAGAACCTACATTATGTGAGAATGACCTTTCACATAGTCATACCATAGTCTAGTTTAGAGTACAATTGAGGACACCTTTCAAGAGACTCACTTTCACTAGATTATCATAAACCTTATTGATTCATTCATGTGTGTGTGTACATATGTGAGAAAGCCTTTCACATAAACAACTTTATACAACACATGTTCATACCTTGATAATCATACCCTTTGCATGCATAATAAGATGTAAGGGTGCATATACGAGTTCACCTTTCAGACACCATAACACATCATATTCATAGCTATACATGTCGAGTGTGTGTGCGCATGACATTGAGTGCACCTCCCTTCAAGGGATCACCACACATTCACAATTTCCCCAAATCATGAGCAATTCACATATAAAGCCTTTTGGGATTCTAGACCACACAGCCACACTTCATCATAGGAGACAAGGACACATTCAACATTGAATAGGTACTCCTAACATGAATATGATCACACATTCATATAGGGTTCATAAAGGTGGGGGGGTCATTCCACAATAGTGCTTAACATAATCAATCATGTAGACCACACCGTATCCCTAACATTGTCATTCACATTATACTCCTCATCATCAACACACTTTAAACAGCATGCTTGCATTGAGGATATCATACATAACCTTCATAGCACAACTTCATAAACATATGCATCATAATCATCAATTCACTTCACATCTATTGCCTTCAAGGCCATGATCTTAACATGCATAGATAGACAAGAAGTGAACACCTCCACCATAAGTGGATCAAACAACACAACATCAATTCTCATACTATAGACTAGAAGTTAGGTCAACTTACCAATTCTCCAAGCCATGATCACCATGGATCAATCCTCAACAATTCATAATCAATTGACATAGATA
>NW_006239009.1:2991-8759 GCF_000226075.1 Solanum tuberosum | reverse complement strand
GACCAAACATTTGGCCCTTGGTGGAGCTAGTCTGCGACGCGGACATGCTTTCTCCAAGCTCCTTTGGCAGCTTGCTTGGCCAAGGTTGGGGTCCTTCTCGGGAACCCATAGGGTGGCCCCCGGGGAGTCGTATCCAAACGTTTTGACCCTAAAAACATTTACTAAGACACTAGGGTCACCTCCACTGATTTTAGACTCCAAACAACAACATAAAAAAAATGATCAACATACTAGAACACACCAACACGTAAAAGACTAGTTTCCGAACGTCTTGGTCATCCCTTGACGTTTGACTTCCAAAATCTTTAAAACTGACTTAAAAGGCTATTCTTCATTATTTTGACAAGTTATTAATGCATAAAACCCATGTGAGGCTCTACTTTATCCTACTTTATTTTGAGGGTCGTTACAGTTGCCTTGATAGGGCCCGAGTTAGTTTATGAGGCTATTGAAAAGGTTCAATTCATTAGAGTGAGGTCGAGAACGGCCCAAAGTCGACAAAAGTCCTATACTGATGTTAGAAGGAGAGACCATTGAGTTTGATGTGCATGATTTGGTTTACTGGAAAATCTCACCCATGAAGGGTGAGATAATATTTGGAATGAAAGGGAAACTTAGTCCCCGTTATGTAGGCCCATATCAAATTTTGAGACGTGTTGGTAAGGTTGCAAATGACCTTGATTTGCCAAATGAATTGGCATCGGTGCATCTGGTTTTCCATGTCTCCATGTTGAAAGAGTGTGTTGGAGATCCTGCATCCATAATTCCCCTTGATGGGTTAGAAGTTAAAGAGAACATTTCTTATGAATAAGTTCCGGTTGAGATTCTAGATCGGCTAGTTAAAAGATTGAGGAATAAAGGGTAGCTTCGTTAAGGTTGTATGGAGAAACTATCTAGTGTAGGGTGCTACTTGGGAGGCAGAAGTCGATATGATATCCTGGTATCCTCATCTTTTTCCTCATGTTCTAGCTTGAGGTAATGAGTTCCTCTTGTTTTGCTTATGTTTGATGTCATGTGTGCTTTATGTGTTTCCATGATTTCCCTAAAATATGTATGTTCATGAAAAAACTTAAGTTTTGAAAGAAATAGCTTTTATGATAATTGGTCCTCATGTTGTTAAGTATTGAGTATGAGTTGCTTATAAACTTCATGGGATGAGTTGTAGAACATGCCTTGACTTGGAGTGGAGATCCCCTTCATGAATGTGTTCTTTCTGAGATTAAATTGCATATAGGCTTCATGAGATTGTGTTGAGCATTGTGTTGAGATAGAGATGATAGTTCGTCCTTGAACATGAGAAATGTTAAGATTTCATACATATTGGGTTGTTAGATGTAGTGCCTACTCCCTTATGGTGCATTGAGTATGTTGATATAGGAGTTGATGTTTCCTCATAAGTTGTGTGCATTTAAATGAGTTGCATGCATCATGGGCTACTAGTTTTGGGTCTTTTCATTTAGAAATGTGCCTAGAATCTTCTTCGAGGATGAATGATCCCAAGGGAGAGATAATGTAACACCCCAGATTAGAAACGAGGCATAATCAGCTTTTGGGAAAAACTACAGGTGTGACCCGCGAGGTTCAACAACGCCACATGGTTGGACCCACGCCCTGTGGGTGGGTTTCGTGGATAGGGCATCCTGAGAACTGTCTAGTATAGTGACCCACACCAGGACTCACGGCCCGTGGATGGGTCAACGGTCCGTGGTCCAGGGGTCCATAGGTCAGGCGAAATTCTCTGACATAGAACCACGGTGTCCAGGACGGACCGTGGGTCCATCCACGGTTCCCAAACCCTAAATCCTAAATCCTAAACTGATTTTTATAACTTGTATGATAGGTTTAATTTCATCGTACAATATTTCTGCTGGTGCTGAGTAGAATTTTATATAAAAAAGTGTTCCTTTAGTAATTCTTTTATAATGCATAAATGTCTTATATTACAGGAGATGAGATATCAACAATACTTGAACTACATAAGGCATTTATGCATTATAAAAGAATAACTAAAGGAACACTTTTTTATATAAAATTCTACTCAGCACCTGCAGAAATACTGTACGATGAAGTTAAACCTATCATACAATTATAAAAATTGGACTGACTAGAGAAATGATAATACCAAAACAAATAGAACAATAAGACGAGATACAAAAGATAGAGATACCGGAGTTTTATGCAAGAAGCTGATTATTGGAATAGCTACTATTTTGAACGAGTTAACAACCAATTATTTAAATGGAAATTCAGTATGAAGCTATTATGCAAGAGATCAAATTATGATATATTCAAATTCCAGAGAAATTAGAGAAGCAGATATGGAAGAAATACTACAATGGATACTAAGCTTATTAAAACCAGAACAACAGCCAACTACAAGGGCGATACGGAAGAATTTTATTTCACCAGAGATAATGACAAATTATTGCAAAGCTATTGGACACAGATACCCAGATCATCAATGTTCAAAATGCTATGGAGAATACAATGTAATTCCAGCTGTCCAGCTAGAATAAAGCCGACAAGATAAAAAGTATGATTGACAAAGATAAAAAGAAGATAATAGAAAAAGTAAAGTTGTTCGTCTTATTGTAAAAGTACGTTAGTAGGATTAGGAATCTTTAAAGCATGTAAATTAGTGGACAAGTGTAAAGTAAAGTGTGCATTATTAAAGTAGTGTGCAGAAAAATGTAAGTAATAGTTAGACAGATGTAAAGTAGAAATAGTATAGGACAGATGTAAAGTAAAAATAGTTAGATGTAAAGTAAGCATCTCTACTTGTATAAATAGAGAGCCATTAGGCACATCTAAGGCAAGACTTTCTCGACGGAAAGCAAGCCTCTTTGTAAACAAAAATACTCTCAAATAAATATCAAGTTTTAATCTAAGACTATGGAGCAAAATATACCAGATCTCATAGAAAAACAGGTATATCTATTTATGATTATGCATAGCTAAATCTATTGATTCCTGAATATCATAGCATGATTAAATAAGTTCATACTAGTTAATACATACTAGAATTATTTGAAGCATGTTTTCTAGTTTGTTAACATGAGGAAAAAAGGAAAAACTTCCAGACTATGCCATCCTAAAGTTGAAATCATAGGCAAGGAAGCCGCGAGGGGAGTAAACAGAGTTGAGGCGCTGTTAGGAAGAGAGTACCTTTGAAAGTACGATGTTAATAGTGACAGGAAAACATGATTGAAAATAATCTAGTTTATAGTAATCTAATATGAATAGTATTTATTACGCATATGATATAAGGGAATTATTGATTAAACAGCAGAATATCAATATGACTTATTTACATGATGAAGTAATACTAGCCTACAAAATGCTAATTTTATATATTCTTAAAAATATAGAAATAATAGAATTAAGAAGAATGATATGGAAAAAAATATTTGACCCTGAAGATGAAAAGCTAATGAATCAGACATGGTATGAAATATATGATCTAGAACGAATTAGTATTTATGATTTAGAATTAGAATACTCAGACTAATGATAAATTACGAATACCTTCAATATTGGCAAGTAACTATTGCAGATATCACCTTATTTGGAAATCTGATAAAAGAAAATATAGAAATATATCAACAAACCCAAGATATACAATATATAGAATATATACTAGAAAATATAAAAGAAATTATAAGATTAATACCTTTAGAAAAAGTGTATTATGACAGAATTAATACCTGAAAAGCACCCCCCTCCCCCCCAAAAAAATTGGTATTAGAGCTATGGATAGTATAAGTAAAGAACAACACAAATATGAATTAATCAGAACAATTATAGAGAAACTCTACGAGTTAAAACATAGACAAGAAAGGCTTAAATATAACATACACGCCGGAGTATGTCAAAAATCTATACTAGCTCAAAGAAAAATAATATTTAAAATACAACTACTAGTACAACAAATAGAATATAAACTAAAGCATAACCTATAATGAATAAAGAAGAATTTGCTATAGATGAAAAAACATATGAAAATCAAGACGGATTAAAAATAAAATAATATTTTCAAACTTAGGAAGGAGATATAAAAAAATAGGTGAAAACTTATATCTAATGATAGAAAAAGAAACAGTAAGATTAGAAGATAGTCTAACAGCCATGGTACGAATAACTAGAGAAAATGAAGAAATAGACAGGAAAAAAGAGATAAAAATTATTAGACAATAAGCAAAACTAGAAATACAACAAATAGAAGAAACAAAAAATGATAAGATAATTGCTCTTGAAAAAGAATTGGCTACACTAAAAGAACTATATACAACTAAACAAAAAGAAAAATAAATTGAAACAAAGTTAAAAAATGAAATAGAAAAATTCAAAGAAAAATTACAAATCGAAGAAAGAGAAGAACCAGAAATAAGAATTAACGATATAAATAAAAATATAAATGAATCAGAAAATGAAGACCACTCAGAACAAGGTTCGGACATAAGCGAAACATATACAGAAATATTAGCAAATATAGATGATATAAAATCTACAGAAATAAATACAGGAGATATTAAAGATACAAAAGCAAGTACATCAGGAGTTAAAAACCCAAAAGAATTGAATCCCAATTATTATTCAGTTAGTTATGAACAATCAGATAGGTAAGATAGCATATGGAATAAAAGATTAAATAAAAAATGGACACCAACCACAACAACCACTCGAAATAATATTTTTTTAGATCTAGACTGCGTAACAGATATAAATAAAATAATCCAATTATGGGTAGGATATATATCAAAACAATTAATAGATAATAAAATAGGACTGACAGAAGTATCAGGATATATAGAAAGAACCCTTATAGGAACAGTAAAGTTATGGTTACAAAACCTAGCAGAAGAAAGTATAAAAACATTAAGAAATAATAAGAGAATAGATGGAGAGATAGCAACAACACCAATTGACATATTAAATAAATATGAAATAGCTATAAGAAATGAATTTAGTAGTACAACCACAGAAACAGAAGAACAAAATAAAGAGAAACAGTTAAACAGGAATTTAATGTTAAAATTAGCAATATGTAACATGTGTTATATAGAAGAATATACATGCGTATTTAGAGAATATTATTATAAGGAACATATAATATAGACGAAGGGAAGAAATAAGAGATTATACTTTCACAAAAACTACCAGAACCATTTAGTTCAAAAATAATAAAAGGTTGGAATGAAGAAAAATGGTATTTAGAAATATGTGAAAAATATAGAGAAGGAATAAAAATGGAAAAACCCATAATAAAAAACTTATCCTGTTGCAAGGATAAAGTAGCACCTCAATTTGGATGTAATGATAATTACTATAAAAAGAAATATAGGAAACCAGGTAAATAAAAAAAATATAAATCCGAGTATAAGTACAAAAGACCTCGAAGAAGATACTACATAAAAAATTCTAATACAAAAAGACCATTTAGACCAAAGAAAAAATAACTGAATGCACTTGTTATAATTGTGGGAAACTAGGACATATAGCTAAAGATTGTAAATTACCCACAAATCCTAAGAAAAAATAAATATCTGAAGTAATAATCGATAATGAAGAATATACACAAATAGAATATATAGATTATGAGCCAGAAAGTGACGATAGTATATATGAATTATCCGAGAATGAAGTAAACGAAGAAGAAGATAATTTGTATATAGATGACTGAAAAAGACGTACAGATAATAACTCAAGAGGAGCATATAACTGACGAATCTACGGAACAAAAGGTAATATTTGATATTAATATATTCGAA
>NW_006239009.1:0-2925 GCF_000226075.1 Solanum tuberosum | reverse complement strand
AAAAAATATTCAAAGTACCAATAATAAAAAATTTATTTAAAAGACAAAAGGAAGAATATTACGTGGTAAGCCAAAATGAACACATAATAGATTGTAAATATACTAAAGGGAAAGAAAAAATACCAATAATAAATAAAAGAATAATAAACAAAGAAATACAAGAAATTAAAGCTAAAGACCCAATAAAATATGTACACCTAGGAGGAACAGAAATATTAATAAAAGCATGTTTCAGAGAAGGAATAGATACACCAATAGCAATATACCTAACAGACGATAGGATAGTAGAACCTATAGAAAAAAGTATAATAAGTGCAGTAAAAAAAAATCTAATATACCAAAAATTCAAATTTATAATAAGCGCTAATTATTCAGTAGCAGTAAAAGATAGGAATATAGATGAATCTCTAGTATTGTATTGGAAAATGTCAGGAATAGAGTTAGCCCCAGGAAGCAAGATAATTACAGCAAGATGTAAAAATCTATATGTGTTAACAACAAAACACAAAATAACAGCAAAGAATTAAATAAATAGAATAAAGATAGAAAATCCTTTTGAACAAATTGTTACAGTAATAGATAATAATGATTACAGTTATAAAGAAATAGATATAGAAGAAGATTTAGAAATTGTAAGTGACAGAATAAGCACATCAAAAAGAATGAAAGGAATAAACCACAGTAATGAAACACCTCAACTCTCAAGAAAATCAACAGATTATCAAATGATAAAAGATATAGAACCATATCATTACTACATAACTGGAATAATAGAACAAATTGATAAAAGATATAGAACCATACCATTATTACATAACTGGAATAATATAACAAAGAAAGTATATTATAATAATAAACACTGGTCAAGAAGAAAATTATATAACAAGAGAGTTAGTTACAGAAGATGAAATAACCTCTAAAGAACAAACGTGCCCAGAATTACCAAAAGAGTTATTAAATTTTGATGAAATAGCAGAAAAAGAAATAATTATTGGAGGAATAGTAATATTAATAAAATTCAAAATTTACCAAGGAGATAACATAATATTAGGAATAAAATGGTTAGAAGAAATGAAACCATATAATTTAGAAAATACACAATTAACCATAACATATAAAACTAAGAAAGTCATAATAAAAAGAACAATATGAAAATATACATACTTGCAAAAATAATAATAGAAAATGACTACAATAGATATTATACCCCTATGCTAGATACAGGAGCAAAAGCTAATATGTGCAAACACAATTGTCTACCAGAAGAAAAATGGGAAAAGCTAAAAACACCCATAGTAGTAACAGGATTCAATAATGAAGGAAGTATGATTAACATATAAAGCAAAGAATATAAAATTACAAATATGGGATAAAATATTAACTATAGAAGACATATATAGGTACGAATTTATAAATAAGGATATACTTTTAGGAATGTCATTCTTAGAAAAACTATATCCCCATGTGATAACAAAAACACACTAATGGTTTACTACACCATGTAAACAAAAGGTAGGAGCAAAAAAGGGTAACCAACAAAAATAGAAAAACTACACCATGGATCAAAGGAAGTGAAAAGATTACCCAAAAACTAGAAAATATTAACGAAAGTAACCATAATATCGAATTAATTGTATTTTCTATAGATAAACTAAAAATAATTCAAGAAAAACTAGAACCGTTATATAGTGAAGATCCCCTAAAAGGATGGGAAAAACATAAGACAAAAATAAAAATCGAACTGATTGATGAAAATAGCATCATAACCCAGAAACCATTAAAATATAATTTCGATGATTTAACAGAATTCAAAATGAATATAAAAGAATTACTAGAAAATAATTACATACAAGAAAACAATAGTAAACATACAAGTCCAGCATTTATAGTAAACAAGCATAGTGAACAAAAAAAAGAGGGAAAAGTAGGATGGTTATTGACTATAAAAATCTAAATGCAAAAACAAAAACAAATAATTACCCAATACCAAACAAAGAATTAAAATGTAATGACCCTAAAGGTCATTTTTGGAAATTTTCATAAAATGACCGTTTTACCCCTCCCGATAGTTGCCCTGAGTCCTAATCGTTGTATTTTCGAAGTTGGTTTGGAGGAAAATTGATGAAAAGTTGAGTTTTTGGAAAGTTGAGTTTTTAAGAGTTAAAGTTTGGTTAAAAGTGCTATTTCGAGTCATTTGGAGTTTTGAGACTCGAATCGGATTTCCGTCGATTCCAGCAATTTTAGAATGTCGAAACGGGTCTATGAGAATTTACGGAGTCGAATTTGGAGTTAAAACGAAAGATTTGAGGTCCTAAGTTGCTAAAATTGTAAAATTTTAGATCAAGAGTTGACTTTGGTCAACAAACGAGGTTCCGGTGCTCGAAATGAAATTCCGAAGGGCACCGTTGGATTCAAGGGGTGTTTCTAAGTCTAGAATGAGTCTTGGTGGAAAATTTAGAGGCCCCGAGTGTGTTTCGAGTCTTTGAGCCCAAAGTTAGTTTCTTGACGCCTTATCGGATACCGGGTCAAGTGGACCTCAAATTCAAATTCCGACGATTTCATTGAGTCCAAAATGTCATTTTCAAGCTAGTAGTATATTTGGTTTGTGTTCGGAAAGTGCCAAATGAGTTTTGGGTGAGCTTTTAAGCTTTTTGGATGCTTTGACACAATTTCAGCAATTTGTAGCAACTAAAGGGTTCATTATTAGTTTTAAAGGTCAAAAAAAAATTCCGAAGGTTCTGAAATTTTGAGCATGAATTATAGGACTTATCTGCAAATTTTGGTGCATTTTCGCTAACCCGAGATTGGACTTTTATCGCAAAATAGAAATAATTGTTTGCCGAGTAGAAATGATATTTGACTGGGAAAACGAGCATGAAATTGAACTTCGATTGAACGAGCAGGTCCATATCATTATTTAAGACA
>NW_006239008.1:1921663-1932198 GCF_000226075.1 Solanum tuberosum | reverse complement strand
AAACTCACACCAACTGTTCCTAGGAAGCCATCATAGACTAGGCACATCATATTCAACAAGTCATAACATCTTCATTTAACATTAGACATAAGACCAACATACTTCATAACATCATATAAGGACTCATTCATTTACTACATCTTTAGTCATAACCCATTTAGTTCATATCATAGGGAAACCACCCTCACAACCCCTTCACAAGCTCACTTGTGCAATGTACACATGGAGTCCCATATCCCCACATATACTAAGCAAACATATTAGGAAATCATAAGTGTAATTCACATGAATAATCACACTTCATGTCTTGACATCAGTAAAGTCATCCTTAACATGCTTTCATATTAACATACATAGACCATAGTCTTTATTACATAAAGAGCCTAATTATTACCTCCCTTAGAGTCCACTTGTGCAATGTATAAGTAGGGTCCATAGTCCTACCTACACTAAGTTACTCTTCAAGAAATCATGACTAGAGTTCATATTCTTATCTTAGTTAATTTCTTAAATTTAGGGAGACATTGCCATAACCGACATAGACCATATGAGCTATATGGAATCTGGTGTTCTACTCCCACACCAAAAAGAGAGGGTACTACTTACCAAAGTAGGACCTACATACATAATAGCTATCTAGTGGAACTACTAAGCTAAGACCTACGGGGGCACGTAGTTATGGAACAAAAAGATAGCTACCAGAAACCTTGACTTACTAGATGTGGAGGTTTCCATCTATAGAACCTAAATTATGGGAGAATGACCTTTCACATAGTCATACCATATTCATAACATAGTCTAGTTTAGAGTACAATTGAGGAAACCTTTCAAGAGACTCACTTTCACTAGATTATCATAAACCTTATTCATTTATTTATGTATGTGTGTGCGTACATATGTGAGAAAGCCTTTCACATAAACACCTTTATGCAACACATATTGATACCTTTCTAATCATACACTTTGCATGCATAAGAAGATGTAAGGGTGCATATGAGAGTTAACCTTTCAATAGACAACATAACACATCATATTCATTGCTATACATGTAGAGTGTGTGTGTACATTGGTCCTCATAGTGACATAATAGCAACAACATTGATATTGAGTGCATTTCCGTTCGGGGGATCACACCACATTCACAATGTCCCCGAATCATGAGCAATTCACATATAAAGCCTTTAGAGATTCTAGACCACACACCCAAACTTCATCATAGGAGACAAGGACACATTCAACATTGAATAGGTACTTTTAACATGTATATGATCACACATTCATATAGGGGTCATATAGGTAGTGGTCATTCCCCAATAGTACATAACATAATCAATCATGTATACCACACCTTATCCCTAACATTATCATTCACATTATACTCCTCATCATCAACACACTTTAAACATCATGCTAGCATTGAGGATTTCATACATAACCTTCATAGCACAACTTCATAAACATATGCATCATAATCATCAATTCACTTCACATCTATTGCCTTCAAGGCCATGATCTCAACATGCATAGATAGACAAGAAGTAAACACCTCCACCATAAGTGGATCAAACCACACAAAGTCAATTCTCATACTATAGACTAGAAGTTAGGTCAACTTACCAATTCTCCAAGCCATGATCACCATGGATCAATCCTCAACAATTCATAACCAATTGACATAGATAGCAATAGGAATCAACAATGTAATTCAATAACATAAACATAATCTAAGTACAATTCTATAAACAAAGGGATCAACCCATAACTTTGCCCACAAGGTCATAATTCTCAACTCATCAATATACCAACAATTCAACATGAATAAGTACAGATAATCATAGGAAAGCATAAACAAAATCTAATCTAAACATAATTTCACCCATAGAGATCATATTCACAAAGACCCACATCATAGGCCAATTTTTGAGAATTTGGGGATCATGGGTTCTTCAAGAATTCCTTTGAAAATTACCTTAAAAACCTTAATTCCACATCAATTCATCAATAGAATGATTTAGAAAATCATTTGAAAAAGGACCCATGTTTAGATTGAAATTGGGAATTTTAGTCCTTGAATAACTTTTGAAAATCTTTGATAGAACTCCTTGAATGAGAGGTTATTCAAGAATAAAGAGTTACCATACCTTAATTATTGAAGACCCTTCAAATTGAAGAAGAATTCAGTTGAAAACACATCTTCTGGCTTGAGCTTCTTCAAGGTCTTCAATGGAGTTTTTGAGAGAATCTACTTTTGAGAGGGTAGGATCAATTTGAAGAATGGGGTCTAATTCTAGGTTTTGGGGTTTTCACCAACTTAAAATATCCTAAAATAGGTAGAATAACCGTTTATAATAATTCCCCAAACTACCCCTCACTTAGTTGGACCTTTTAAACAAGTCAAACTTAAGTTTTATTTTCGTAGATTTTGTTGGGAAACAAGTACGCGACGCAGAGGTGTTCCATGGAGTTTCAGGAGATTAAATTTTGAGACAGTAGAGTCCGCAGTGCCTCCCAGACACGGAGCCACTTTTTGGCCATTGGTGGAGCAGGTCCGCGACGCGCAGCCACTCCCTCCATGAACAACTTCAAGCTGCCTTGGCAGCTTGTTTGGCCAAGGGTTGGGGACCTCCTCGGGGACCCTTATGGTGGTCCCAGGGAGTCGTACCCGAACGTTTTGACCCTAAAAACATTTATTAAGGCACTAAGGTCACCTCCACTGATTTTAGACTCCAAAAAACACATAAATACATGAACAACATACTGGAACTCACCAACACGTAAAAGACAAGTTTCCGAACGTCTTGGTCTTCCCTTGACGTTTGATTTCAAAACATTTTAAAACTGACTAAAAAGGTTATTCTTCATTATTTTAACAAGTTATTAATGCATAAAACTCAAGTGAGGCTCTAGTTTATCCTACTTCATTTTGAGGGTTGTTACAATAACCCTCACTTAGGAACACTCATCCTCGAATGACACTTAAAACACTTCTGAGGACTCAATAACCCAACTAGCAGCTCACAATACACATCATAAAACTTCAACTTCAGAGCACACATCAAGGAGGAACATCAACTCCACATAAAAGGCTCGAAGCAACTTTGTGCAATTCAAAAAATTAGCAACACATCTACCAACTCCTTATGCATCAACTCAATTATTTCCCATTTCATTGCAGGGACTTCTTTCTCTAAATCATCATTCTCATTTCAAACACCAAAGAAACACAACATGCAGCTATCTCATTAAAGCACATTATGCAACTTTATCATAAAAAATCATTTAAGCATGTACTTCAAATCAACTCATGCAACACAAGCAAGTAGAAACTTTATCCACCGACTCATAATTCATAAACCACATAGGCCTTTATCATGTTCATAGGAGGAACTACCTTCTCATAATCAGGACATGATATTTACCCCTTTTATATCATCATAGTGTCCAATATGCAATGGCTTTCAAAGGCACACATAGAATTGATAAACATTTCCACTCATGAGGCAATTAAGCAATTCATACTAGTTCCACCATAACATGAGGATTATAGATAATCTACTAGTCTTATCTTTTAATCATAATACCATCGAGAACATACATGTCATTACCATGTTTAGTTATGTTCAAGGAGGGACTACCTTCTCCTAGTCACAACATACACACATGGCATCATAAAACTCATAAACAAGCATTACACAAAGGACAATTCATTTAAGGAGAAATTCTCAACCTCTAACCTAAGCATGCTCATACTCTCTTCCTCATGAAGTCAAGAGTGCATTCACCATATAAACATGCATATTGACATGAGAAATATGAATTTTATTACTAAAATTCCATTTTTATGTAATAAGAATCCTTCAAAACATGCATAATATAGGGTCTTCTAAGACATGCATAACATACGGAGATCATGCAACTCATAATCATATGCAAGACTCCAAAACATGGACAAGCTACAAGGAACTCGTTGGTCTCAAGCTTGAATAAGAATAGAAGGAAACGATAAGGATATCAACAGCCTTACTACTCACTCATCATCCCCCACTTAGGGTAAACCCATCCATGAGCACATTAAAGTAACCAAGAGAGCTATAACTTAACAATTAAGCACAATGTCCCCCTCTTGGGATCAACTTATGCAAACTGCTTTAATCATTACCTCCTTCATCTCTAAGGTAGGAACCATTCTCCACTAAATCTTCACTATACTCCCTTAGGTGAGGATTTCAAGAATCCACAAAAAATGAGTATCTATACCACTCCACTTCATATCTATCACCCAAAGTGGTTCTCAACATGGAGAACTCAAGGAAGTTCAATGTAGAAATATTAAGGGCACTCAAAACCTTGCCATCTAGGCACATTATCCCCCATTTGGGGTGAGCTTAACCAACTCTTTATCACATCATACCCTTATCATCACCTTTGGTGTAACTTTCCGCTAAACCATGCCTAAGTATTATCTAACACCCTCTTTGATTGACCATACTTAAGATCAACCTTACAAGAAAACTATCCTCTTTAGAGTTGGTCAACCTCTATTCTCTTGTCCTTCCCATGAACTAAGAGGTACATGCAACTCTCCAAGTTAACCTTAGGGCAAAACACTATCCCAACTCATGGAACATAGCCCCTTTTTCCACTCTTAGGGAAAGCCTACACAAGAACTCCGATTCACACAAGGGCAACCATGAAGCATTACTCAAAAAAGGGAAACTTTCAACTCACACTAGTTACTACATTCCTTCAAAACTCCTCAAATCTACACCATGACTTTCTACTATCATTTCATTCTACCATAATGACTCTTATCATACAAGAAGTACACCACCATACAACATTTTCAATGTAATGCTCCCAAACTCATAGGTCACACAAAGCCATGAATGGCATCACAAAATGATTTCCAAATCTATCATCATATATACTAATATAGTCACCACATCATAATAAGCATTAAAACTCACCTTTTCTTCCCTCGATCCTTACAACATCACCCTTTCCAAGTAATCACATCTAGAAGACCACTAGACAAGGGAAAATAAAATAGTGAGAGATCATATGGAGTTAAGCACTACGACACGACACAAGAGTAATGAAGAAAGTGAAACTTCTATCGTCCTATAGCCTCTCGCTCATAGATTTGTCGCGACTCACATCGTTGAACAAGACTCTACTAGACGTGGCTCATGAGACGTTAAATCCTAAGACCATTTTCATAACCTTATACTCTGATACCAAGTTTGTAATGACCCGAGAGCACCCCCTAGTCGTTACCGGCGTATTCGACCTCTCGGAGGTCTTATACAAGCCCTTAGCATTCGTCATACCATTTATCATAGAAAAGTTAGTAGAAAATTTAAAACTTTTTCATAATATAACACAAGACTTAAAAAGTCACCACATTTAAACCTTTAATACAAAATTGGAGTACTATGTCACAAGGTAGCCATCTTAAAACACGACTACAACACAAGAGGGACACAACCCTTAAGGAAACTTTTTAACATAAAGGTCCTTGAATCTATATGGACACACCCGAACTTCGGAATAGTAAGCCAAGCTCATCACTTCTAAGAAAGGCCCTTTAGCCACCATCACCTACACTTGGTGTAAAAAGATGAAGAAGAATGGTGTTAGTACAAGAATGCACTAAGTATGATAACCATTCAAAAACATGCTTTTAAAAGGGACATTATGTTGGAAACCATGCGTCATGCCTTTTGAGAGAAAGTTCAAGAACATTTAGTACAATTGGAACAATATAAACCACATACATCATCGTACACATGGAAACCATTATTAATAGCACATAGATCCACTTATAACAATTTAGACACATTCAATGCACAGAATACATTACCTTTCTCTTTATCTGAACTCATTTCCTCAAGCAACCCTTAAGGAATACTTGGTGCAATGTATCACCTTAAGAATACCAAGGGTGAACTTACATATAACCTTTATCAATCCAACTACATATATTCATAGAGTCATAAGCTCACCATAAGACATAGTCTTCACATAAGAACCGTCACCTAGGACAACCCCCAAGTCACACTAGTGCAAAGTGCAAGTAGCATCCCATAATACTACTCACACCAAGTGTTCCTAGGAAGCCACCATAGACTAGGCACATCATATTCACCAAGTCATAACATCTTCATTTAACATTAGACATAAGACCAACATACTACATAACATCATATAAGGACTCATTCATTTACTACATCATTAGTCATAACCCATTTAGTTCATATCATAGGTAAACCACCCTCACAACCCCTTCACAAGCTCACTTGTGCAATGAACACATGGACTCCCATACCCCCACATATACTAAGCAAACCCATTAATAAGTCATTAGTGTAATTCACATGCATAATCATACTTCATGTCTTGACATAAGTAAAGTCAGACTTAACATGCTTTCATATTAACATACACAGACCATAGTCTTCATTACATAAAGAGCCTAATCATAACCTCCCTTAGAGTCCACTTGTGAAATGCGTAAGTAGGGTCCATAGTCCTACCTATACTAAGTAACTCTTCAGGAAATCATGACTAGAGTTCATATTTTTATCTTAGATCATTTCTTAACTTTCGAGAGACATTGCCATAACCGACATAGACCATGTGAGCTACTTGGAATCCGGTGTTATACTCCCACACCGAAAAGAGAGAGTACTACTTGCCAAGGTAGGACCTACATACATAACAGCTATCTCGTGGATCCACTAAGCTAAGGCCTACGGGCGCACGTAGATATGGAACAAGGAGATTGCTACTAGAAACCTTGATTTGCTAGGCGTGGAGGTTTCCATCTCATGAGACAACATCTATGTTGGGAACCCAAACTTGCTAAACATGAAGGTTCTATTGTGGGAAGCCGGACTTGCTAAACGTGAAGCCCCACTCTCATTTTCATGTTCACTCGGTGCTAAGCTCCAACTCCCTTTTAAACATCTTTAAACCTTTATTTAACATTAGTTCATAAAATAGGCTTTAGGGACTTAATCCCTCATATCATATAGCTCAACGGATTCTAAGATGAGAATGACGTTTTATCATTGAGCCTACATTATGTGAGAATGACCTTTCACATAGTCATACAATATTCATAACATAGTCCAGTTTAGAGTACTTTTAAGCAAACCTTTCAAGAGACTCACTTTTACTAGATTATCATAAACCTTATTCATTCATTCATGTATGTGTGTTCTTACATATGTGAGAAAGCCTTTCACATAAACACCTTTATGCAACACATATTCATACCTTGCTAATCATACATTTGGCATGCATAAGAATATGTAAGGGTTCTTATAAGAGTTAGCCTTTCAATAGACACCATAACATATTATATTCATAGCTATACATGTAGAGTGTGTGTCTGTATATTGGTCCTCATAGTGACATAATAGCAACAACATTGATATTGTGTGCACTTCCCTTCAAGGGATCACAACACATTCACAATGTCCCCAAATCATGAGAAATTCACATATAAAGCCTTTAGGGATTCAAGACCACACACCCACACTTCATCATAGGAGACAAGGACACATTCAACATTGAATAGGTACTCCTAACATGTATATGATCATACATTCATAGTAGGGGTCATATAGCGTAGGGGTCATTCCACAATAGCACTTAACATAATCAATCATGTAGACCACACCTTATCCCAAATATTACCATTCGCAATATACTCCTCATCATCAACACACTTTAAACATCATGCTAGTATAGAGGATTTCATACATAACCTTCATAGCACAACTTCATAAACATATGCATCATAATCATCAATTCACTTCACATGTATTGCCTTTAAGGCCATGATCTCAACATGCATAGATAGAAAAGAAGTAAACACTACCACCATAAGTGGATCATACCATACAACATCAATTCTCATACTATAGACTAGAAGTTAGGTCAACTTACCAATTCTCCAAGCCATGATCACCATGGATCAATCCTCCACAATTCATAATCAATTGACATAGATAGCAATAGGAATCAAAAATGTAATTCAATAACATAAACATAATCTAAGTACAATTCTATAAACAAAGGGATAAACACATAACTTTTCCCATAAGGCCATAATTCTCAAATCATAAATATACCAACAATTCAACATGAATAAGTATAGATAATTATAAAAAACATCAATACAATCTAGTCGAAACATAATTTTACCCATAAAGATCATATTCACAAAGACCCACATCATAGGTCCGCGACGAGCAACCACTCCCTCCATGAACAACTTCAAGATGCCTTGGCAGCTTGTTTGGTCAAGGGTTGGAGTCCTTCTCGGTGACTGTTAGGGTGGTCCCGGGGAGTCGTAACCGAACGTTTTGACATTAAAACATTTATTAAGGCACTACGGTCACCTCCACTGATTTTACACTCCAAACAACACATAAAAACATGAACAATATTCTAGAACACACCAACACATTAAAGACCAGTTTCCGAATGTCTTGGTCGTCCCTTGACGTTTGATTTCCAAACTCTTTAAAACTGACTAAAAGGCTATTCTTCATTATTTTAACAAGTTATTAATACATAAAACCCATGTGAGGCTCTAGTTTATCCTACTTCATTTTGAGGGTTGTTACAATATCACCCACTTAGGAACATTCATCCTCGAATGACACTTAAAACACTTCCGAGGACTCAATGACCCAACTAGCAGCTCACAATACCCAACATACAACATCAACATAAGAGCACACATCAAGGAGGAACATCAACTCCACATAAAAGGCTCGAAAACAACTTGTGCAATTCAAGAAAGTAGCAACACATCTACCAACTCCTTATGCATCAACTTTATTATTTCCCATTTCATTGCTGGAACTTCTTTCTCCAAATCATCATTCTCATTTCAAACACCAAAGAAACAGAACATGCAACTATCTCATTAAAGCACATTATGCAACTTTATCATAAAAAATCATTTAAGCATGCACTTCAAATCAACTCATGCAACACAAGCAAGTAGAAACTTTATCCACCGACTAATAATGCATAAACCACATAGGCCTTTCTCATGTTCATAGGAGGAACTACCTTCTCCTAATCAGGACATTATATTTACCCCTTTTATATCATCATAGGGTCCAATATGCAATGGCTTTCAAATGCACACATAGACATGATCAACATTTCCACTCATGAGGCAATTAAGCAATTCATACTAGTTCCACCCTAACATGAGGATTATGGATAATCTACTAGTCTTATCATTTAATCATCATACCATCGAGAACATACATGGCATTACCATATTTAGTTATGTTCAAGGAGGGACTACCTTCTCCTAGTCACAACATACACACCTGGCTTTATAAAACTCATAAGCAAGCATTACACAGAGGTCAATTCATTTAAGGAGAAATTCTCAACCTCTAACCTAAGCATGCTCATACTCTCTTCCTCATGAAGTCAAGAGTGCATTCACCATATAAAGATGCATATTGACTTGAGAAACATGAATTTTATTATTAAAATTCCATTTTTATATAATAAGAATCCTTCATAATATAGTGTCTTCGAAGACATGCATAACATACGGAGATCATGCAACTCATAATCATATGCAAGACTCCAAAACATGAACAAGCTACTAGGAACTCGTTGGTCTCAAGCTTGAATTAGAATAGAAGGAAAAGATAAGGATATCAACAACCTTACTACTCACTCATCAACCCCCACTTAGGGTAAACCCATCTAAGAGCACATTAAAGTAACCAAGAGAACTATCACTTACCAATTAAGATCAATGACCTCCTCTTGGGATCAAATTATGCAAACTGCTTTAATCATTAACTCCTTCATCTCTAAGGTAGGAACCATTCTCCACTAAATCTTCACTATACTCCCTTAGGTGAGGATTTCAAGAATCCAAAAAAAATGAGTATCTATACCACTCCACTTCATATCTATCACCCAAAGTGGTTCTCAACATGGAGAACTCAAAGAAGTTCAATGTAGAAATATTAAGGGCACTCAAAACCTTACCATCTACGCACATTATCCCCCACTTGGGGTGAGCTTAACCAACTCTTTATCACATCATACCCTTATCATCACTTTTGGTGTAACTTTCCGCTCAATCATGCCTAGGAATTATCTAACACCCTCTTTGAATGACCATACTTAAGATCAACCTTACAAGACAACTAACCTCTATATAATTGGTCAACCTCTATTCTCTTGTACTTCCCATGAACTAAGGGATACATGCAACTCTCCAAGTTAACCTTAGAGCAAAACACATTCCCAACTCAGGGAACAAAGCCCCTTTTTCCACTCTTAGGGAAGGCCTACACAAGAACTCTGATTCACACAAGGGCAACCATAAAGCATTACTCAAAAAAAAGGGCAACTTTCAACTCACACTAGTTACCACATTCCTTCAAAACTCCTCAAATATACACCATGACTTTCTACTATCATTACCCATCACCATAAAGCAACTCATCATCCTAAAAAGGATTTCATTCTTACCA
>NW_006239008.1:1909773-1918211 GCF_000226075.1 Solanum tuberosum | reverse complement strand
TTACCGGCGTATTCGATCTCTCGGAGGTCTTATACAAGCCCTTAGCATTCGTCATAGCATTTATCATAGAAAAATAGCGGAAAATTTAAAACTTTTTCATAATATAACACAAGACATAAAAGTCACCTCATTAAACCTTTAATACAAAAATTGGAGTACTACGTATCAAGGTAGCCATCTTAAACATGACTACAACACAAGAGGGACACATCCCTTACAATACAAAAGAACTACCATCTAGTACATTGAACTTAAGGTAACTCTTTAACATAAAGGTCCTTGAATCTTGAAGGACACACCCAAACTTGGGAATAGTAAGCCAAGCTAAACACTTCTACGAAAGGCCCTTCAGCCACCATCACCTACACTTGGTGTAAAAAGATGAAGAAGAATGGTGTTAGTACAAGAATGCACTAAGTATGATAACCACAAATAAACATGCTTTTAAAACAGACATTTAGTTGGAAACTATGCATCATGCCTTTTGAGAGAAATTCAAGAACATTTAGTACATTAGGAACAATATAAACCACATACATCATCGTACACATGGAAACCATTCATAATAGCACATAGCGCCACTTATAACATTTAGGCACATTCAATGCACACAATACATTGCCTTTCTCTTTATCTTAACTCCTTTCCTCAAGAAACCCTTAGGGAAAACTTGGTACAATGTATCACTTTAAGGTTACCAAGGTTGAACTTACATATAGCCTTTATCATTCCAACCACATATATTCATAGAGTCATAAGCTCACCATAAGACATAGTCTTCACATAGGAACCATCACCTAGGATAACCCCCAAGTCACACTAGCGCAATGTGCAAGTATCATCCCATAATACTGCTAATACCAAGGGTTCCTAGGAAGCTACCATAGACTAGGGACATTATATTCAACAAGTCATAACATCTTCATTTAACATTAGACATAAGACCAACATAATTCATAACATCATATAAGGACTCATTCATTTACTACATCATTAGTCATAACCCATTTAGTTCATATAATAGGTAAACCACCCTCACAACCCCTTCACAAGCACACTTGTGCAATGTACACATGGAGTCCCATATCCCCACATATACTAAACAAACCCATTAAGAAGTCATAAGTGTAATTCACTATGCATAAACATACTTCATGTCTTGACATAGGTCATGACTAGAGTTCATATTCTTATCTTAGTTCATTTCTTAAATTTCGGGAGACATTGCCATAACCGACATAGACCATGTGGGCTTCATGGAATCCGGTGTTCTACTCCCCTACTAAAAGGAGAGGGTACTACTTGCAAAGGTAGGACCTACATACATAATAGCTATCTAGTGGATCCACTAAGCTAAGACCTACGGGGGCACGTAGTTATGGACCAAGGAGATTGCTACTAGAAACCTTGACATGCTAGGCGTGGTGGTTTCCATCTCATGAGACAACATCTATATTGGGATCCTGGACTTGCTAAATGTGAAGGTTTTCTTGTGGGAAGCCGGACTTACTGAACGTGAAGCCCCCACTCTCATTTTTCATGTTCACTCGGTGCTAAGCTCCAACTCCCTTTTTAAACATCTTTAAGCCTTTATTTAACGTTAGTTCATAAAATAGGATTTAGGGACTTAATCCCTCATATCATATAGCTCAAATGTTTCTAAGATGAGAATGACCTTTCATCATAGAACCTACATTATGTGAGAATGACCTTTCACATATTCATACCATATTCATAACATAGTCTAGTTTGGAGAACAATTGATAAAATCATTCAAGAGACTCACATTCACTAGATTATCATAAACCTTATTCTTTCATTCATGTATGTGTGGGCGTACACATGTGAGAAAGCATTTCTCATAAGCACCTTTATGCAACACATATTCATACCTTGTTAATCATACACTTTGCATGCATAAGAAGATGTAAGGGTGCGTATAAGAGTTAACCTTTCAATAGACACAATAACACATCATATTCATAGATATGCATGTAGAGTGTTTGTGTATTAGTCCTCATAGTGACATAATAACAACAACATTGATATTGAGTGAACTACCTTTCAAGGGATCACAACACATTCACAATGTCCCTAAATCATGAGCAATTAACAGATAAAGCCTTTAGGGATTCTAGACCACACACCCACACTTCATCATAGGAGACAAGGACACATTCAACATTGAATAGGTACGCCTAACATGTATATGATCACACATTCATATAGGGGTCATATAAGTAGTGGTCATTCCACAATAGTACTTAACATAATCAATCATGTAGACCACACCTTATCCCTAACATTATCATTCGCATTATACTCCTCATCATCAACACACTTTAATTATCTTGCTAGCATTGAGGATTTTATACATAACCTTCATAGCACAACTTTATAAACATATGCATCATAATCATCAATTCACTTCACATCTATTACCTTCAAGGCCATGATCTCAACATGCATAGATAGACAAGAAGTAAACACAGCCACCATAAGTGGACCAAACCACACAATATCAATTCTCATACTATAGAGTAGAAGTTAGGTCAACTTACAAATTCTCCAAGCCATGATCACCATGGATCAATCCTCAACAATTCATAATCAATTGACATAGATAGAAATAGGAATCAAAAATGTAATTCAACAACAAAAACATAATCTAAGTACAATTCTATAAACAAAGGAATCAACCCATAACTTTGCCCATAAAACCATAATCCTCAACTCATCAATATACCAACAATTCAACATGAATAAATATAGAAGGACCTAAGTTTAGATTGAAAATTGGGAATTTTGGTCTTTGAATCACTTTTTGAAAATCTTAGATAGAACTCATTGAATGAGAGGTTATTCAAGAATCAAGAGTTACCATACCTTAATTATTGAAGACCCGTGAAATTCAAGAAGAATTTAGTTGAAAACCCATCTTCTAGCTTGAGCTTCTTCAAGGTCTTCAATGGAGTTTTTGAGAGAATCTACTTTTGAGAGGGAAGGGTCAATTTGAAGAATGGGGTCCAATTTTAGGTTTTGAGTTTTAACCAACTTAAAATACCGTAAAATAGGTAGACTAACCGTTTATAATAATTCCCCAAACTACCCCTCACTTAGTTGGACCTTTTAAACAAGTCAAGCTTGAGTTTTATTTTCGCATATTTCATCGGGAAATAAATCCGTGACGCGGAGGTGTTCCATGGAGTTTCTGGAGATTAAATTCTGAGACATTAGAGTCCGCGGTGTCTCCGCGACACGAAGCTACATCTTGGCCATTGGTGGAGCAGGTCCTCGACGCGGAGCCACTCCCTCAATGAACAACTTCAAGCTGCCTTGGCAGCTTGTTTGGCCAAGGGTTGGGGTCCTCCTCGGGGACCGTTAGGGTGGTCCCGGGGAGTATTACCCGAACGTTTTGACCCTAAAAACATTTATTAAGGCACTAGGGTCACCTCCACCGATTTTACACTCCAAACAAAACATGAACAACATGCTAGAACACACCAACACGTAAAAGACTAGTTTCCGAATGTCTTGGTCGTCCCTTGACGTTTAATTTCCAAACTCTTTAAAACTGACTAAAAAGGCTATTCTTCATTATTTTAGCAAATTTTTAATGTATAAAACCCATGTGAGGCTCTAGTTTATCCTACTTCATTTTGAGGTTGTTACAATATCCCCCACTTAAGAACATTCCTCCTCGAATGACACTTCAAACACTTCCGAGGACTCAATGAACCAACTAGCAGCTCACAATACACAACATACAACATCAACATAAGAGCACACATCAAGGAGGAACATCAACTCCACATAAATGGCTCGAAACAACTTTATGCACTTCAAGAAAGTAGTAACACAGCTACCAACTCCTTATGCATCAACTCTATTATTTCCTATTTCATTGCAGGGACTTCCTTCTCCAAATAATCATTCTCATTTCAAACACCAAAGAAACACAACATGCAACTATCTCATTAAAGCACATTATGCAACTTTATCATAAAAAATCATTGAAGCATGTACTTCAAATCAACTCATGCAACACAAGCAAGTAGAAACTTTATCCACCGATTCATAATACATAAACCACATCGGCCTTTCTCATGTTCATAGGAGGAACTACCTTCTCCTAATCTTGACATGATATTTACCACTTTTATATCATCATAGGGTCCAATATGCAATGGTTTTCAAATGCACAGATAGACATGATCAACATTTCCACTCATGAGGCAATTAAGCAATTCATACTAGTTCCACCCTAACATGAGGATTATAGATAATCTACTAGTCTTATCATTTAATCATCATACCATCGAGAACATACATGGCATTACCATGTTTAGTTATGTTCAAGGAGGGACTACCTTCTCCAAGTCACAACATACACACATGGCATCATAAAACTCATAAGCAAGCATTACACAAACGTCAATTCATTTAAGGAGAAATTCTCAACCTCTAACATAAGCATGCTCATACTCTCTTCCTCATGAAGTCAAGAGTGCATTCACCAGATAAAGATGCATATTGACATGAGAAACATGATATTTATTACTAAAATTCCATTTTTATATAATAAGAATCCTTCAAAACATGCATAATATAGTGTCTTCGAAGACATGCATAACATACGGAGATCATGCAACTCATAATCATATGCAAGACTCCAAAACATGAACAAGGTACTAGGAACTCGTTGGTCTCAAGCCTGAATAAGAATAGAAGGAAAAGATAAGGATATCAACAACCTTACTACTCACTCATCATCCCCCACTTACGGTAAACACATCTAAGAGCACATTAAAGTAACCAAGAGAACTATCACTTACCAATTAAGCACAATGTCCCCCTCTTCGGATCAAGTTATGCGATCTCCTGTAATCATTACCTCCTTCATCTCTAAAGTAGGGACCATTCTCCACTAAATTCTAACTATACTCCCTTAGGTGAGGATTTGAAGAATCCAAAAAAAATGAGTATCTATACCACTCCACTTCCTATCTATCACCCAAAGTGGTTCTCAACATGGAGAACTCAAGGAAGTTCAATGTAGAAATATTAAGGGCACTCAAAACCTTACCATCTATTCACATTATCCCCCACTTTAGGTGAACTTAACCAACTCTTTATCACATCATACCCTTATCATCACCTTTGGTGTAACATTCCGCTCAACCATGCCTAAGTATTATCTAACACCCTCTTTGAATGACCATACTTAAGATCAACCTTACAAGATAACTATCCTCTATAGAGTTGGTAAACATCTATTCTCTTGTCCTTCCCATGAACTAAGGGGTACATACAACACTCCAAGTTAACCTTAGAGCAAAACACTATCCCAACTCATGGAACAAAGCCCCTTTTTCCACTCTTAGGGCAAGCCTACACAAGAACTCCTATTCACACAAGGGCAACCATGAATCATTACACCAAAAAAATGGGCAACTTTCAACTCACACTAGTTACCATATTCCTTCAAAACTTCTCAAATCTACACCATGAATTTCTACTATAATTACCCATCACCATAAAGCAACTCATCATCCTAAAAAGGATTTCATTCTACCATAACGACTCTTATCATACCAGAACTACCCCACCGTACAACATTTTCAATGTAATGCTCCTAACCACATATGTCACGCATAGCCATGATTGGCATCACAAAACGATTTCCAAATCTACCTTCATGTATACTAATATAGTCACCACATCATAATAAGCATTAAAACTCACCTTTTCTTCTCTCGATCCTTGCAACATCACCCCTTACAAGTAATCACATCTAGAAGACCACTGGACAAGGGAAAATAAGAGAGTGAGAGATCATATGGAGTAGAGCTCTAAGACACGACAAAAGAGTAATGAAGAAAGTGAAACTTCTATCGTCCTATAGCCTCTCGCTCATAGATATGTCGCGACTCACACCGATGAACAAGACTCTACTAGACGTGGCTCATGAGACGTTAAATCCTAAGACCATTTTATTAACCTTATGCTCTGGTACAAAGTTTGTAATGACCCGAGAGCACCCCCTAGTCGTTACCGGCGTATTCGACCTCTCGGAGGTCTTATACAAGCCCTTCGCATTCGTCATAGCATTTACCATAGAAAAATAGCAGAAAATTTAAAACTTTTTTATAATATAACACAAGACTTAAAAAGTCACCTCATTTAAACCTTTAATACAAAATCGGAGTACTATGTCTCAAGGTAGCCATCTTAAAACATGACTACAACACAAGAAGGACAATACCCTTACAATACAAAAGAACTACTATCTAGTACATTGAACCTAAGGAAACTCTTTAACATAAAGGTCCTTGAATCTTTAAGGACACACCCGAACTTGGGAATAGTAAGCCAAGCTCATCACTTTTAGGAAAGGCCCTTTAGCCACCATCACCTACATTTAGTGTAAAAAGATGAAGAAGAATGGTGTTAGTACAAGAATGCACTATGTATGATAAACATGGCAAAACATGCTTTTAAAAGGGACATTTAGTTGGAAACCATGCATCATTACTTTTGAGAGAAACTTCAAGAACATTTAGTACAATAGGAACAATATAAACCACATACATCATCGTATACATGGAAACCATTCATAATAGCACATAGAGCCACTTATAACGTTTTAGGCACAATCAATGCTCACAATTCATTACCTTCTTCTTTATCTTAACTCATTTCCTCAAATAACCCTTATGGAATACTTGGTGTTATGTATCACCTTAAGGTTACCAAGGGTGAACTTACATATAGCCTTTATCAATCCAACCACATATATTCCATAGAGTCATAAGCTCACCATTAAGACATAGTCTTCACATAGGAACCATCACCTAGGACAACCCCCAAATCACACTAGTGCAATGTGCAAGTAGCATCCCATAATACTACTCACACTAAGTGTTCCTAGGAAGCCACCATAGACTAGGCACATCATATTCAACAAGTCATAACATATTCATTTAACATTAGACATAAGACCAACATACTTCATAACATCATATAAGGACACATTCATTTACTACATCATTAGTCATAACCCATTTAGTTAATATCATTGGTAAACCACCCTCACAACCCCTTCACAAGCTCACTTGTGCAATGTACACATGGTGTCCCATATCCCCACATACACTAAACAAGCCCATTAAGAAGTCATAAGTGTAATTCACATGCATAGACATACTTCATGTCTTGACATAAGTAAAGTCAACCTTAACATGCTTTCATGTTAACATACATAAACCATAATCTCCATTACATAAAGAGCCTAATCATAACCTCCCTTAGAGTCCACTTGTGCAATGCATAAGTAGGGTCCATAGTCCTACGTACATTAAGTAACAATTCAAGAAATCTTGACTAGAGTTAATATTCTTATCTTAGTTCATTTCTTAAATTTCGGGAGACATTGCCATAACCGACATAGACCGTGTGAGCTACATGGAATCCGGTGTTCTACTCCCACACCGATAAGAGAGGGTACTACTTACCAATGTAGGACCTACATACATAATAGCTATCTAGTGGATCCACTAAGCTAAGACCTACAGGGGCACGTAGTTATGGAACAAGGAGAATGCTACTAGAAACCTTGACTTGCTAGGCGTGGAGGTTTCCATCTCATGAGACAACATCTATGTTGGGAACCCGGAGTTGCTAAACGTGAAGGTTCTCTTGTAGGAAGCCGGACTTCCTAAACGTGAAGCCCCCACTCTAATTTTTCATGTTCACTCGGTGCTAAGCTCCAACTCTCTTTTAAAACATATTTAAGTATTTATTTAACATTAGTTCATAAAATAGGCTTTAGGGACTTAATCCCTCATATCATATAGCTCAAAAGTTTATAAGATGAGAATGACCTTTCATCATAGAACCTACACTATGTGAGAATGACCTTTCACATAGTCATACAATATTCATAACATAGTCTAGTTTAGAGTATAATTGAAGAAACCTTTCAAAAGACTGACTTTCACTAGATTATCATAAACCTTATTCATTCATTCATGTATGTTTGTTCGTACATATGTGAGAAAGCCATTCACATAAACACCTTTATGCAACACATATTCATACCTTGCTAATCATACACTTTGAATGCATAAGAAGATGTAAGGGTGCATATAAGAGTTAACATTTCAATAGACACCATAACACATCATATTCATAGCTATACATGTAGAGTGTGTGTGTATATTAGTCCTCATAGTGACATAATAGCAACAACATTGATATTGAGTGCACTTCCCTTCAAGGGATCACAACACATTCACAATGTACCCATATCATGAGCAATTCACATATAAAGCCTTTAGGGATTCTAGACCACACACCCACACTTCATCATAGGAGACAAGGACACATTCAACATTGAATAGGAACTCCTAACATGTATATGATCACACATTAATATA
>NW_006239008.1:1876128-1909730 GCF_000226075.1 Solanum tuberosum | reverse complement strand
TAACATAATCAATCATGTAGACCACACCTTATCCCTAACATTATCATTCACATTATACTCCTCATCATCAACACACTTTAAACATGATGCTAGCATTGAGGATTTCATACATAACCTTCATAGCACAACTTCATAAACATATGCATTATAATCATCAATTCACTTCACATATCTTGCCTTCAAGGCCATGATCTCAACATGCATAATTGTTCAAGAAGTAAACACCTCCACCATAAGTGGACCAAACCACACAATATCAATTCTCATACTATAGACTAGAGGTTAGGTCAACTTACCAATTCTCCAAGCCATGATCACCATGGATCAATCCTCAACAATTCATAATCAATTGACATAGATAGCAATAGGAATCAACAATGTAATTCAATAACATAAACATACTCTAAGTACATTTCTATAAACAAAGGGATCAACCTATAACTTTGCCCATAAGGCCATAATTCTCAACTCATCAATATACCAACAATTCAACATGAATAAGTATAGATAATTATAGGAAACATCAATTCAATCTAATCTAAACGTAATTTCACCCATAGAGATCATATTCACAAAAACCCATATCATAGGCCTATTTTTTAGAATTTGGGGATCATGGGTTCTTCAAGAATTCCTTTGAAAATTACCTTAAAATCCTTAATTCCACATCAATTCATCAATGGAATGATTTAGAAAATCGTTTGAATGAGAGGTTATTCGAGAATCAAGAGTTACCATACCTTAATTATTAAAGACCCATGAAATTGAAGAAGAATTCAGTTGAAAACCCATCTTCTAACTTGCGCTTCTTCAAGGTCTTCAATGGAGTTTCTGAGAGAATCTACTTTTGAGAGAGAAGGGTCAATTTGAAGAATGGGGTCTAATTCTAGATTTTGGGGTTTTAACCAACTTAAAATACCATAAAATAGGTAGAATAACCGTTTATAATTATTTTCAAACAACCCCTCACTTGGTTGGACCTTTTGAACAAGTCAAACTTGAATTTTATTTTCGCAGATTTCATCGGGAAACAAGTCTGCGACGCGGAGGTGTTCCATGGAGTTTCTGGAGATTAAATTCTGAGACAGTAGAGTCTGCGGTGTCTCCATGACGTGGAGCCACTTTTTGGCCATTGGTGAAGCAGGTCCGTGACGCGGAGCCACTCCCTCTATGAACAACTTCAAGTAGCCTTGGCAGCCTGTTTGGCCAAGGGTTGGGGTCCTCCTCGGGGACCCTTAGGGTGGTCCCGGGGAGTCGTACCCAAAAGTTTTGACCCTAAAAACATTTATTAAGGCACTAGGGTCACCTCCACTGATTTTAAACTCCAAACAACACATAAATCATGAACAACATACTAGAACCCACCAACACGTAAAAGACTAGTTTCCGAACGTCTTGGTCGTCCCTTGACGTTTTATTTCCAACCTCTTTAAAACTGACTATAAAGGTTATTCTTCATTATTTTAACGAGTTATTAATGAATCAAACCCATGTGATGCTCTAGTTTATCCTACTTCATTTTTAGGGTTGTTACAACTCTGAGGTGGATTGAGGAAGGTGCACCTATCGAGAAGAAGGACCTGAAAGTTTCTTCCTGATACTGGTTCAGGTTTATTAGCAGCACCATCACGCCTTTCCAAAATGAGTCCATCATTCGAAACCCGAAGGCAGCTTGTCTAGGGTCGATTATAAATTGCTTGAGGCTGAACTTGGGGTTGTTGATCGAGGAAGAGATGGCCCTGAGGGAAAAGCAGAGCCAGACCTCGCTCCTATTTCTGGTACTAATCATCGAGTTGTGCAGATGTGCCTTTGTTCCGAGGAATGAGAGGACAGATATGGATGTGACACCCATATCTTCTACTGATATCTGACGTATAGAGGTCGATTACATGTGGGATGAGGCCAACTAGAAGAGGGCAGAACCAGTGGATTCATCCATGGAGGTCGATGTTGATATGTTACCGACTGAGGCAATCATGCACCCTCAGTCCAGTGGGCCCACAGGTATATCTGGCCTTTTTATTTCTGCGACTCTTAGTACTTCTGTTACACCCCCTCCCATTAGTTTTGTTGATGATGCTTCTGATTCCCGAACTCCCTATCACCCAGGCCATGCTTTCGAGCCATCTGGCCCAATCTACTGATGTACGTGCATCCCGAGTAGAGGCCACCGTGCCTGGATTGATAGAGTGGGCTATTCCTGCTGCCTTATCCACTATTAGGGTTGAGATGAGAGAACATCGGGACTTTATTGAGGGCCACAAGTTGGCATTGGATTCCCTTACGGTGAGGGTTAAGGAGTTTGAGAAGAGCCAGGGTGCTACTGTTATTGTGATGGCCTTGAAGGCCGATGTTGAGTTAAGGGACGGTTATTATTGATTTACTAATGCATTTTAAGGGTTTTTAAAGTATTAACCTCCTTTTTCAATTCATTTATTCAAATCACAAATTAGAAACTTTCCCATCTGTCCAAAAATTCTCTCTCTAGAAACCACCATTGGAGAAGAAGGAGGCAAGCTTTGAAGCTCAAGTTTTAAACTTTCTCAAGAAATTTTCGTGGAGATTCTTCCATAAAGGTATGTTAGTCTTCATCCTTGACTTAGTTTCTTTCAAGGAGCCAATTTCATAGATGATTTCAAGTCTCCAAACTCCCCTAAAAACCTAGGGTTTTTAATCTATGCATGGGTTTAATTCCAAACGTTTTACAAAGGAATTTAAGTGATGAATCAGGGTTTAATTGATGTTTTAATGGTGAATTAAGATTATTTTACCCTAGGAACCCATGTCTACCCCAAAACCCTAACTTGTTAATTGTGATTGGGAATTGAGTGATCATGAAAGTATGTTGAATTGTTTATGTTTATATTGAATTAGTTATTGAATCAGGTTAATTCCCTTATCTATTGTGGTATATTATATTTATGGGTTGATATTGATTCATAGTTTTGAAAGGCAATTTCATGAAGGATCCATATATGAACATGATGTGAAGTGTGTGTGTGTGATCTCAATAAATGTATAATGATCATGTTTAGAATATAATTGTGTTATTATTGAAAGCATGTTCTTAATTAACACTCATGAATGATTATGATAGAATGTAAAGGGTTTCTATAATGTGATGTCATATCCTGAATTGGTAGGCTTAAGGCATCCTCTTCTTGTATAAATGAAGTAATGTGGATTGATGTATCTTGAATTGGTAGGCTTAGGGCATCCTTTTGTTGTATTTATGAATGTGATCTTGATGGAAGTACCTTGAATTGGTAGGCTTAGACATCATCTTCTTGTGTAATGAATGTGTCTTGACTAATTAATATGAATTGATAGGCCTATGGCATTACTTTCATAAATGACTAATGAATTGTTCTTGACTTAATAAATATGAATCGATATGTCTATGGCATTCCTTTCATAAATGAACTAATGTAATGATGACTCTTAAATCGATAGGCTTATGGCATTCCTTTCTTAATGAGTCAATGTACCTTGAATCGACAGGCTTATGGAATTACTTTCATGTGTATACTAATGTAATGATGAACCATGAATCGATAGGCTTATGGAATTCCTTTCATGAGGATTTAATGAGCTATCCTAATAATGAACCATGAATCAATAGGCTTATCCTTTCATGGGTAAATGATGTACCTTGGGTCAATAGGCCAATGGAATTCCTCTCAAGTACAATAATGTAATGTGAATGAAATACTCTATGCGAATGGAGGCTAAGAACCGAGTGGATATGGTAAGATGGAAACACTCCCAATGTGAGGTTAGGGTTCCAATGAACATCTTCCTATCCCATAACTATGTGCCCACATAGGAAATTAGCTAGTGGATCCAGCTAAGCTAAAATATTACTAGTTCTACCTTAGGCAAGTAGGACACCTTTCTTTGGTATGGGGTCATGTGACACCGGATTCCATGGTTTGCTCTCATGGTCTATATTTGTTAATGCTTATTCCCATCATGTGAGATGTGCACTACGATTTCCTGAGAAGTTCTATGAAGTATGGGTGGTAGTATGTGATTCCATCCATGTATTGCATGAGTAGGCTTTGAGAGGGCTACAATGAGTTCTCTAAGGTCTTAATGACTAATGAATATAAGTGCTCTAAATGAAGCTAATGAAGAATGTTGACTTAGATGCTTAATGTGATAATGCATGCTACACTTGGATTGTATTATGAGTTATTTCTTTGTCATGCCTTGTGAAATGTTTATGTTCCTTATGTATGAGTATTGTTTAAAGATGGAAAGGAAGAATGGTAAGTTTAGTTTTGGTGGTCCTAATATGGTACTTAGTGTGTATGGTGGTATGGGACGCTATTCATACATTGCAAAAAGTATAGCTTGGAGTTTCTTAAGGTGAAGCCCTTTATGTGATAAAATGGCTTATATGTTGATTATGTTCTAATGTGAAGAAATGACTTGTATATTTGGTTATGTTTGTATATTATGCATCTTATACTTATGTTCATGAAGTTTTCTCAAATTGACATAAAGCATGACTTTCAAATAAAATGTCCATTTTAAGCATGGTTTTTGCATGGCTATCATACTTAGTACATTAAATGTGCTAACACATATTCTCCATTTTTACCAAAGTGTAGGTACCGGCATTTGAGTTGATTCTCTCTAGTTGATGCTTGGATTGAGTTCTTCCACAACTATTGGTATGTCCTCATGGATTCGAGGACAAGTAATTTGATGTTTCATTTCTTTCATGTAATAGACATTTGTTAAACTTTCTATTGTAAAGGGTCGTGACCCTACTTTTGTTTCAAGATATTGTTCTAGATGGCCATGTGAGACTAGTAGACTTCCGTTGTTTTAAATGTTGATTTTCTATTGCATGGATTTAAAAAAAGTTTTAATTCCACATTATTTTGATTATCTTATGTTATGAATGTTATGAGGCTTTTCGGAGTCTTGTATGTTGTGTCATGTCCGGGGTGTAGGCTCGGGTCGTGACAAACATAGTATCAGAGCATAAGATTTTGGAATGGTTTTTAGGATTGATGTTTCACAAGCCACGTCTAGTAGAGTCTTGTTCATGGGTTTGAGTCGCGACACATTTATGAATGAGAGGCTATAGGACGTTAGAAAGCTACACTTGTTTCATACTCTTTAAGTCGTGCCTTAGAGATTTAACTCTATGAAGTCATTTTCCTAACCCTTCTCTTGTGTTTATAGTATATGAATACAAGAAGGGCGACCGCAAAAAGAGTGGAAGAAGAGATTCTGAATGAGGGAGTTCCTCCCCAAGGTCTTCAAGCTGACCAAGTTCCTCAAGTCAATCAAGGCAATCAAGTTCTGGTTGAACCTCCGGCCATGACCAATGAGGAAGTTAGGTCGGCTCTTTTGATGATAGCTCAAACCCAAGCCATGACGGCTCAAGCTACTAGGGGTGTTGAGGCTAATGTGAACCCTATTGTGAGCACTATGGCTTCTAGGTTTAGAGACTTTGTGAGGATGAATCCTCTAGTGTTTCTAGGTTCTAAGGTGGGAGAGGATCCCCAAGAGTTTTTGATGAGGTGTATAAGGTAGTCAATGCTATGGGGGTGACTTCTATAGAAAAAGTTAGACTTGCCTCTTACCAGTTGAAGGATGTTGCCCAAGTTTGGTTTACTCAATGGAAAAGCAATAGGTCGATTGGAGTGGGTCCCATTGAATGGGATGTGTTTAAGGAAGCATTACTTGGTAGGTTTTTCCCCTATGCGAAGAGAGAGGTTAAGATAGAGGATTTTATCAACCTTAGGAAAGGTAGTATGAGTGTGCAAGAGTACTTCTTGAAATTCACCCAATTGTCTAAGTATGCTCCATCTTTGGTGTCTAACCTAAGGGATGAGATGAGTCGATTTGTAACGAGAGTTTCCGACCTAGTTGAGAAAGAGTGTCGTACGGCAATGCTCCGTGATGATATGAACATCTCTAGACTTATAGTATATGCTCAATCTATTCAGGAGTCCAAACTTAAAAGAAAGAATATATAGTTGAAGAGAACTCGGTCCGATGAGCAAGGTCAACCAAGGTTCAAAAAGAGGGCTCCAAACCAAGATTTCTCAAGCACTCCTAGGGTTAACCAAGGGAAAGGAAGTGGGTCCTAATTTCCTAAACCTATTTGCACCACTTGTGGGAAAAAGCATTATGGGAAGTGCCTATCCGGTACTAGTAGGTGCTATGGTTGTGGAAAGAATGATCACCAAGTGAGGAATTGCCCTACTCTTTCAGCCAAAGAAGGGAGGCCAAACAAGCTTCTCTTAATGGCTCAGATCTTCATGCTCCAAAGAAAAATCGTTTCTATGTACTTCAAGCTAAAGAGGGCAAAGTAGCTCTTTCGGATGAAGGCACCGGTATGTGATAGTTCCTTATAGTTGTGAATATTGTATTGAGGTTCCTATGTTGTTTTCATGTTAGCCTTAGTTGGGTTTACTCTTAAAGGGGAGATGGTATGTTGAATAGTAAAGTTGTTGAGAGTTCCAATATCTTTATCTCTTTCCTTCTTTTCCTATTCAAACTTGAGACCAAGAGTTCCTTGTAGCTTGTTTTATGTTTTGGAGTCATGTGTGATTATGTGTTTCCACGATCTCCTTATGTTATTCATGTACTTGATGGATTTATGTTTAAATGAGAAAATGAGTTTTTATGAATTATGTTCCTCATGTTGATATGCATTTAGTATGAGTTGCCTATATGCTTCATGAGGTGATTGTTGAACAGGCCTAAATGTGACTTTGAGAGTAATTGCATAAATGCTTAATGATGTTATGATGAGCATGATTTGAGTTGGAGAAGGTAATTCCTCCAATTAAATGATAAATGTTGAAGTTTTCATGCATAATGAGTTTGTAGATGTAATTCCTACTTTCTTGTGTTGGATGGAGTATGTTTGATATGGAGTTGATGTTTCTTCCTAGTTTTGTGCATTGTTTATGATGTTGCATGCATGATGGGCTGCTAGTCTTGAGTTGTTAATCCCTTAATGTTTTTAAAGTGTCATTCGAGGATGAATGTTCCTAAGGGTGAGATAATGTAACGACCCGTAAAACTAGTAGGTGAAACTAGAGCCTAACGAGTTTGATTTTGAGTTGTTATGGTGTTTCATGTTGTAAAATGTTGTCCCGGGATTAGGTTGAGGATTCTAGGGGTTAAACGTCAAAGTATGCCCCACAAGGACCAACCAAGGATCCTTGAGGGGGACCCTAAAGCCTAACCCCATGGCTGCCCCAACTTAGCAAAAAGCTGCAAAATTTGTTTGACCTACGGATGGGGACCTACGTCCCGTTGGTTCATTCACGCCCCATGGATGTCTTCCGTAGGTCAAGGCCACAAAGGGTGAACCTCAGACCGAAACCACGGACCAGCAGGACGGAGCGTCACCCCACCTACGGTTCGTAGGTCATGGGTCGTAGGTCACCCATGCAATGCTGTCAAGATTCGGTCTATGTGGAGTTAGTTTGGTAAATTCCCTTTTAAGTTAGTTGAATTAAGGGACGGTTATTATTAATTTATTAATGTAATTTAAGGGTTTTAAAAGTATTAAACTCCCTTTTCAATTCATTTATTCAAATCACAAATTAGAAACCTTTCCTCCTCTCCAAAACTCCTCTCTCTAGAAACCATCATTGGAGAAGAAGGAGGCAAGCTTTGAAGCTCAAGTTTTAAACTTTCTCAAGAAATTTTTGTGGAGATTTTTCCATCAAGGTATGGTAGTCTTCATCCTGAACTTAGTTTCTTTCAAGGAACCAATTTCAAAGATGATTTCAACTCTCCAAAATCCCCCAAAAACCTAGGGTTTTCAATCTATGCATGGGTTCAATTCCAAACATTTTCAAAAGGAATTTAAGTGAAAAATCATGGTTTGATTGATGTTTTAATGGTGAATTAAGATGAGTTTACCCTATGTACCCATGTCTACCCCAAAACCCTAAGTTGTGAATTGTGATTGGGAATTGAGTGATCATGAAAGTATGTTGAATTGTTTATGTTTATATTGAATTAGTTATTGAATCATGCTAATTCCCTTATATATTGTGGTATCTTAGATTTATTGGGGTATATTGTTTCATAGCTTTAAAAGGAAATTTCATGAAGGATCCATGTATGAACATGATGTGAAGTATATGTGTGTGATCTCAATGAATGTATAATGATCATGTTTAGAATATAATTGTGTTATTATTGAAAGCATATTCTCAACCAACACTCATGAATGATGATGATAAAATGTGAAGGGTTTCTATAATGTGATATCATATCTTGAATTGGTAGGCTTAGGGCATCCTTTTCTTGTATAAATGAAAGTAATGTGGATTGATGTATCTTGAATTGGTAGGCTTAAGGCATCTTTTTCTTGTATTGATGAATGCGATCTTGATGAAAGTACCTTAAATTGGTAGGCTTAGACATCCTCTTCTTGTGTAATGAAAGGTAGAATGGTAAGTTCACTTTTGGTGGTCCTAATGTGGTACTTAGTGTGGATGGTTGTATGGGACGCTATTCATACATTGCACAAAGTATAGCTTGGGGTTGCGTAAGGTGAAGGCTTTTATGTAATGAAATGGCTTATATGTTGATTATGTTCTAATGTGAAGAAATGAATTGTATGTTGGTTATGTTTGTATATTATGCTTCTTATACTTATGTTCATGAAGTTTTCTCAAATTGACATAAAGCATGACTTTCAAATATAATGTCTGTTTTAAGCATGGTTTTTGCATGGCTATCATACTTAGTACATTAAATGTGCTAACCCATATTCTCCATTTTTACCAAAGTGTAGGTTTCGGCATTTGAGTTGATTCTCTCTACTTGAAGCTTGGATTGAGTTCTTCCAAGTCTATTGGTATGTCTTCATGGATTCGAGGACAAGTACTTTGATGTTTCATTTCTTTCATGTAATAGACATTTGTTAAACTTTCTATTGTAAGGGGCCGTGACCCTACTTTTGTTTCAAGATGTTGTTCTAGATGGCCATGTCAGACTTGTAGACTTCCGTTGTTTTAAATGTTGTTTTTTTATTGTATGGATTTAAAGAAAAGTTTTAATTCTGCACTTTTTCGATTATCTTATGTTATGAATGCTATGAGGCTTTTCGGAGTCTTGTATGCCATGTCGCGTCCAAGGTGTAGGCTCGGGTCGTGACAGAGAACAACTGCTATTTTTTGTTAGCGGGTGACGTATGTCCATACCTACCTTTTTTAGGTTGCTTTTGTGGATATTGTTGTTTTTGGTTTTGTGATGGTTGGTTTTGTGATTGGTTTTGAACAAATTTTAAATAAATTTCCATGGTTTTTAATGTGTAAATGATTTTGAACAAATTTTAAATAAATTTCCACCTCTTTTGTGTGTGATTGTGGTTGTTCTCTTCCAAATTCAAGTGTCGATTGTGGTCAATACCGATGACTTGAATAGTGCTCTCAATTGAACGATATGAATGTGCGGCTACGATACGGAAAATTTAGTAACATAGGTCATATGTGAATTCCTAACATCTCGTTGTGACTAGCCGGTTGTTGAGTAGATCTCTTTTGATTATTGGTGCACGCTAGCTGAAATTTGTTGAGTCTTGTTTGGTAATTGTATCGAATGCCATTTTTGGTGAAGTTGTCTTGAACTGTGTGCTTGATGATATCTAGAAATTTCCCTGGTAGTCCAAATGATTGATTGAAGCGAGTGATTGAAATGATCTTAGGCACAATTTGTGAAGGTCGAACCAAAATTGATACTATACCTCTTGATGGACACCTTGTGAGAAGTGTGAACCTTGCTTGGAACCTTTTGAGCCTATCCTTTTCTTTGGAAGAAACTTGACCAACTTTGACCCCTTTGTCCCATCACCTATAACCTTCATGATTTTTTGTTCGATTGAATACCTAACTTCGGCCAAAAGCCTAAGTTGAGGGTGTGGTGAAAAAGGAGGAAAGTCCAGAAGTGTGAAAAATCCCCTTTGTTGATGGATTGTTTTGAAAAAGAGGGAACCCTTCCAAAATAAATGAGAAAGAAAAGTAAAAGGTGAAAATGAAAAGAAAGACTAAAAAAGAGAAAAAGTTGTGAAATAAAGTGTGTGAAAGGAGTAAAAGAAATAGGGTATCCAATGAGTTTTGATTAAGTGAATAAGAGGGTGGATTCTGGACATGTTAGAATGTGAAAGAGAAGAAGAAAAAGTGATTTGCATACCATACTTTATGAAGGTAGAATCCACTAAGCCAAAATACCATACCTTTACACTCAACCTCATTACATGCCTTGACAAGACCTTTGTGATCTTGAGTGAGCTAAAAAGAATGTTGATTGGAATATAAGGGCAAGCATATGGCTAGAGTCATGCATGTGTTCATTTTTGTGAGTGTGAGAGTTGTATTTGATTTTGAAATCTTAATTGGTTGTGGAATTTTGTGTGACAATGGAATCATCCTTGTTGTGAGGGTATTTGAATGCTTTTGTTGAGCTTGAATGTGCATTCGAAGCAAGCATTGTGAGCTTGAATTTGTTTGATAATGGTGAGTCACAATTTGAAACTTAGAGTGCACAATTGAATATTGTATGTCTAGTTTGAACCTCTTGTGTGCATTTGTGTTAGCACTGTTTGTAGACAACCTTGTTGAACTTATTGATCTTGAATTTTACTTGAGGACAAGCAAAAGTTTAAGTTGGAGGTGTTGATGAGTCGGGGATTTTGACTCAGTTAGGGCTTTGTTTTGATAGTTTAAGTGTACTCAATGCCTAATTTATGCTCTAAATTGATGTTAAAGTGTTGATTTTCAGCAATGAAGGCTACAGGAACAAGGCAAGAACATTACCGGGAAAAAAGGGGTGAAAAAACTGAAGAAGTTGAAGGAAAGCAATCCTAGTGATTGCCAAGACCACTCGGCGATCTGCTGAGTGTCTCTTTAGCTCGCCTAAAGTTCCAGCATGCCAGCCCTGGTGAAGAACCTACTTGGAGACGGAATAGATAGTCGGCAGACCGCCGAATGACTCGGTGACATCAACCTCGATCGCCTAAAGTCACGAAACCTAAAGGATAAAGATCCAAGGAAGATCAATGATAGAATAGAGCAATTGGCGAGTCACCGACCTGGTCGGCGACACCCGATTTACTTCGCCTAATGGACCAGAAGGCCAAAATTTGGGAAACTATAAATTGAACTTTCAAAGAAGAGTTCAGAGTTCTGATTCCAAGAGAGTTTTGGAGTTTTAAAGCTATTGAGACTTCATTTTGAGGAATTTTCATTTGGGTTTTTAATTAAGTTGATTTGAAACATTGTAGAGACTTGGAAACCATTACCCAGTTCATGGCTAGCATAATTGGTAATCATTTCTTCCTTTTTATGATGTGTAGATAAAACCCCAATTCCTCGGGTGTGATCACGTGATTATTGGCTTAATTAGCTTATGGGTATTGCTATTTACTGAATCTAATGCTTAATTGAAGTGGGTTTAATCGATAACTGTGTATTAATCTATGAATTATAGTTGAAATGCAGTTCTAACTTAGTGTTCTTGGCTTGCTTTAGATAGAGGTTTTAGAACCAAGGTTTTCGATTAATGATTGTAGTTATTGGGTTGTTATGGGTTCAGCTCGTGAGAGTGAATCATAAACTTGATTCTAATGATCTAGTTTGAGAGAGTAGATAGATTAAGGTTTTAGGCAGTTTATATTGATAAGCTTTTCGAGGTTCGAGAGAACTCACTTGAATCATAATAGTTGTTCTAGGGAAAGCTATTGCATCTATAGTCTAGCCTACCTACTTAGATTTAGGAATCGTTAGTAAATTCCAATTACCCATATACCGCAATTAACTTATAATCGATAACATCCCTGACAATTCCTCTCTACTTGTTGATTCCCGTATTTTGATAATTGGTTTAGTTGCTAATTGACAAACCAATCCCCCCATCTGACATTCGTTGTCACCCTTTTGATTTATCTAAATGTTTTTGATACTATCTTTCCTACAGCCGATTAGATCACGTTTATAACTTCAAAACTGAATTCAAACTTGTACCACTCCTTGTGGGTTCAACCCCAACTCATTTGTTGGGTTTTATACTAGATTAAGATCCCTTACACCTAGTATTGGATGATGTGTAGTTGAGCATTTATCAAAAATGGCGCCACTGTCGAGGAGTGGTGTTTAGAATTCTATTATTGAAGTTTGAATTGTGAACTTCTTGTGTTGTATTTGAACCGACTTACTATATTTTGTGTTTGTGTTGGCTGTGTTTTTTAACAAGGGACGAGATGAGTGTGAACGGGAGTAATGGTAGCCAACTTGGCCACCAAGATGATATCGAAAATCGGAATGATGCTAATGACTCAATTCAATTGGGTGGTGTTGGTTCTATACGTCTACCTCATGTTGAGGGGAATATTGTCTTCCATGTCACTAGCACAATACTACAGCTCTTGCAAATGAAATGATTATATAGAGGGCTAGCCCATGAGGATCCCCATGAGCATATTCAAACTTTTATAGGCGTGTGTGGTTCGTTCTCATTTAAGGACATCTCTCAAGAATCAGTCCATCTCCGGTTGTTCCCATTCTCTTTGATGGGGGAAGCTACCAAGTGGTTAGCTGATCTACCGAGGAATTCCATTACTACTTGGGATGAACTTACTATGGCATTCTTTGTAAGGTTCTTTCCTCCTTCAAGGATAATGAAATTAAGAGATAGCATTCAAGGCTTCAAACACTTGGAGGGTGAACTAATCCACGAGACGTGGCTGAGATTTCAGAAGTTGGTACTTTAATGTCCGACTCACGGACTTTCAAACAACGTGTTATTAAAACACTTCTATAGGATTCTTGACTCTGTGAACAAAGGTGTTGCTGACCAACTTGTTCCAGGGGGTATAATGCAACAGCCTTTTGAAATAGCATCTAATCTCCTCGATGGCATGACCAAGATTAACATAGCACGTTACACTCAAGAGGACCAAGATTCTCCTCTCACCTTTAGAATGACAAAAGAGTAGATCGAGAAGGACCAAGAGAGAGACCAAAATATGGCAAAAATGATGATCCCACTGGAATCTTGTTGAAAACTGTGATGGGTAGTGGGTCAAAAAGTGTAAATGTTGTTGGTATTTTTGGAACAAACCCCGAGGGGGCACACTTTGAGTCACTATTTAATGAGAAAGTGAACTTTCTTGCAAATCAAAGAGGAGGTTTACGTCCGAGCTATCCAAGGTCGGGTGGAAATCAAGGTTGGAATAAGGATGATGGATGGAGAGACCGTGACAAAGAATGGCGCGATCGTAGTGCTAATTGGAAAGAAAGGGATGGTGATAAGGAAAGATATGTCCCACCCCATGAACGTCAAAAGCCTAAGGAGCAAAGGGCTGACCCGGAGAACTTCTGTACGGAAGACATGCTTGCATGCATTCTCAATAAGGTGGAAGGGTCGGACAAAGTTTTGAAAGAAATAAAGAGGATGTCTCTACACTAAATCATACAGTCACCTCTTACTCAATGTCCCTCAAACAATTGGAAATGCAAATGGGTCAAATTTCATCTCATTTGAACCCAAGGCCAAAATGGGGTCTACCAAGTGATACCTTGGCAAACCTAAAAATTAAATCTTAAAAGCGTATCCACGTCATGCCACAACATTAAATAAGGCACTTCTTGGGAGGTAACCTAAGGTTTAAGGCTTTTATTACTGTTGTGTGAATAACGGGTGTTGAATGTGCAGGTTGAAAAGTTGAAATTTTAGGAAAATGGCAACTTGGCGAGCTAAAATCCCAGTCGGCGAGCCCGACTTGGATCACCGTTGGAACCACCTAGCTTGCTAAAGGTTTTGTAAAACTCAGCGGGCTGAAGTACCACTCGGTGCATCGCAGAGTGGGTTAGCGACCACGACTTATTTCGCCGACTGGCGCTTGAACTAAAGAGTTTTAAATGTCCAAACCATTTTAAATGCAAAATCTCTTCACTTTCATAATTTTTAACTTATGTACACTCACAACCGATCATATTTTTGTTCTCGTGCTTTCGTTTTTACTGTCGTTTAGGATCTTTTGCTTGTGGTGGACGTTTGGATTACATTGCTGCCTAGCGTTTCAAATCTTTCGGCATTGAAGGTTGGTTGTCCAAACCCTGCTCTATAGTTGGTTGAAATCAAATGCAATTGTCGATGTGTGGCTATTCTCTGTGTTTATTGGTTTTTTGTGCATCGTGTGGTATTTTGTTTGCCTGTCTTTATTTGTTATCGTAATTAATTTGTCGTAAATGGTAAATTCTCTATCCTTAACTCATAAATTTATTGGTTTGTGTTGAACATGTTGTAGGTCTAGCGGGGAGAAGTCGGAGTAACCCCGAATTGTGTTAATTGTCAATTTTTTGCCCGATGATAGAGTAGTTGACGTCATTCTTAAGGCCAAAAGACGACAATTGGCCAATTTTGGCCAAATCGAGGGAAGTCTGAGTACCCTGTGGGCATAGGTCCTATGGGTTTAGAGTGAATTGCATGATATGAGTGTTTAATTTTGCTTTTATGGGTTGCGGGATTGTTGAAGTACGAGGCACAAATTTGGCACGTTAGGCTACTAGGCGAGCTGGGTTGACCTCACCGAGTGGTTCGGCAGTTCGCCTATTGTCCCTTAGAACGCCATTTAATTCTCTAAATTATGAGTTTGAGTTTTGTAACTTTCGGTGGTATGCCTGAGCTCGTTGCTTTCACTCAACAACTCGCCGAAAGTGGTTCTTGATCGCCCTTCTGCGCCCCAAATATTTGAAATTGTTCTGTAACTTTCGGTGAGCTACTTCTAGTTCTCCGAAAGGTGTCGGTGATCCACCAAATGGCCCTAGACATTGCTGACCAGCTTTTAATTTTGAGTAATTTTGTTCTGGAACCTTCGACGAGCCGGACCTGGCTCACAAAAGTGGTTCGGCAACTCGCCGACTGGTTCGGCGAGTCTTTCTGCAACTGTTTACCTAAAAAAATTCTTAACTCCATCTAACATTTTCCATATTGTTTTACCGGTATGCTAGACCCAAAGTTGCTGGTAGAGACCAATCGCGCATAAAGCGGGCACGAGGAGTCATTATAAATAAGGAAGCGGCTGCTTCCTAGGCGAAAAGCTACGAAACTTCCTACGAAAGGGGGAAAGGGCAAGGGCAAAGTCCTAGTGCAACCCACACCCGAGGCAAAGAGCTCCGACAGTTAGGGGATTTATGAAACATACCTCACTTCCTCTGACAACGAGGGTGGCTCTGAGGATAGTTCTTCGACTTCCATCTCTATGCCAGAACATGACCAACTTTTGCACGCGAGAAGAGCAGAAGTACGCTCCAAGTATTTGAATGATCTGTTTAGGATCCCGGTGCCTCCAATGCCTACTCCTCCAGCTCTAGCTCCAACTATAGAGCAGACAATGGTCCAGGTACCACCAGTTCAGGGTCCTCCTCCTCGTTCACTCAATAGAGTAAAGGCCGGGGGTTTAAAGACCATATTAGAAGAAAAGCGGTTGTCCAGCTATGGTGTGGTGGACAGCTATCTTGAAGTGTGGAATACTCTGAGGTTCCACAAGTTTGAGGCTTTTACAAAACCCCGAGGCCTATACATTCCTACTTGGGTCTAGTAGTTTTATGCGGCATACAGAGAGTTAGTACCAAAAGGGAAGAAGAAGGAAAGTGCCTTCAGGCCATGTGACTTCATGGTTGTTCTGGGAAACAAGGTCAAGTGCAGATGTTCGGATATCAATGCGATACTTGGGTGCTCATCGGATTTCATGCATAATTACCCAGACTTGGTAAAGAAGAAGACTTTGGAGGATCTTAAGGGATAGCTGGCACCCGTCCTCTCCGATGTCACTTTGAGATGGATTGAGGCAGGTGCACCTATTGATAAGAAGGGCATGAACATTGCACCATCATGCCTTCCCAGAATGAGTCCATCATCCAACACCCGAAGGCAGCTTGTCTAGGGTCTATTATAGATCGCCAGAGGCTGAACTTGGGGTTACTGATCAGGCAAGAGATGTCCATGAAGTACAAGAAGAGCCACACCTCGCTCTCATTTCCGGTGCTAATCACCGAGCTGTGCGGATGGGCTCGTGTTTTGAGGGATTGTGTATACTGTTGGCTTTTCGGGAACAAAATCGATGTGGTTGCACTTTTGAGAGATCTTTTTGAATCTTTTGTTGACTAGCGGTGTTTTAATGTGAGCCTTGCAATAAACATCACATGTAAGCTTTTGATATTTTTGGGTTATGCTAAATAGTGTATTTCAAAGTGCCATGTGTGGTGAGGTCTTACATGAAAGTGTGTGTGTGGAATCCTGGAATTTGCCTTGTTAGTCTAATTGTCTAAACCTTGGTAAATATAAGGTGTGATCTTGGGAAGAAATTCTAAGAGGGAACCCAAATTCTCATATCCTTTGTGACTACCTTGTGAATGTGTGCATCCATTTTGGGACCATTTGAGCATAAGCCATTTGTTGACAAAACCAAAATAAAACCTCTTCATCCAAATTGTCCCCACTTTCTCACCCAAAATCCTTTTTGAAGCATTTTTATGTTTGAATAGCAAACTTCGGCAAAAAAAAACCATAAATTGGAGGTGTTGATCGATGAGTCGGGGATTTCGACTCATTTAGGGCTTTATTTTGATAGTTTAAGTGTCCTCAATGCCTAATGTATGCTCTAAACTGATGTTAAAGTGTTGAGTTGCATCAATAAAAGCTAAATGAGCAAGGAAAGGACATTACTGGGCAAAAAAGAGCAAAAAAGTTGAAGAAGTTGAAGGAAGAAAATCTTGGTGATCGCAAAGACCACTCGACGATCCGCCGAGTGGCTCTTTAGCTCGCCTAAAGTTCCACCATGCCAGCCCTGGGGAAGAACCTACTTGGTGACAGAAATGGACAATCGACGGACCGCCGAACGACTCGGTGACATCAACCTCGATCGCCTAAAGTCGCAGAACCTTAAGGATAAAGAGCCAAAGAAGACCGGTGATGGAATAAAGCATTTGGAGAATCACCGACCTGGCCAGTGACAGTCGACTCACTTCACCTAATGGGCCTGAAGGCCAAAATTTGGGAAACTATAAATTGAAATTTAAAAGATGAGTTCAGAGTTCTGATTCTGAAAGTTTTTGGAATTTTAGTTTTCTCTTAGTTTTTGAGTTTCCATTGTAGAACTTAAAGCTTTTGAGACTTGATTTTAAGGAATTTTCATTTGGGTTTTTGAATTAAATTGATTTGAAGCATTGCTGAGACTTGCAAACCACTACCCATTTCATGGCTAGCATAATTGGTAATCGTTTCTTCCTTTAAATGATGTGTAGCTTAAACCCCAATTCTTGGGGTGTGATCATGTGATTACTGGCCTTATTAGCTTATGGGTATTGTTATTTATTGACTCTAATTCTTAATTGAAATGGGTTTAATCAATAGCTATATATTAATCTATCAATTGTCGTTTCAAAGGCAGTTCTAACTTGGTGTTCTAGTCTTGCTTGAAAAAGAAATTTTTGCACCAAGGTTTTCAATTAATGATTGTAGTTGTTGGGTTGATGTGGGTTCAGCTCGAGAGAGTTAATCCTAAACTCGATTCTACCTATCTAGCGAGAGAGAGTATATAAATTAAGGTTTTGGGTTGTTAAATTGATAAGCTTGTCGAAGTTTGAGAGAACTCGCTTGAATCGTAATAGTTTTTTGAGAGAAACCTATTGCATTTATAGTCTCGCCTACCTACTGTTATTTAGCAATCGTTAGTAAATTTCAATTATCCATATAGCGAAATTAGCCTATAATCGATCACATCCCCGACAATTCCTCTCGACTTGTTGATTCTCCTGTTTTGATAATTATTTTAGTTGCTAATTGACAAACCAATCCCCAAATCTGACATTCGTTATCACCCTTTCGATTTATCTAAATTTTTCAATAATTTTTATTCCTACAACTGTTTAGATCACATTTATAACCTCATCACTGAATTCTAAGTTGTACCGCTCCCTGTGGGTTCGACCCCAACTCATTTGTTGGGTTTTATACTAGATTACGATCGCCTACACCTAGTATTGGATGAGGTGTAGTTGAGCATTCATCATGGACAGAAAGGAATAATGAAAACCAAGTAAGGGAAAAAGAAAGATGAAATGAGACTGAACATTGAAGTTGTTATAAAAATTAGGAACTCCTCCTTATTAAAAAAAAGAATATTGGTGATGAAAATTTTTTGAAAATGGAAATGAAAGAGAGAAGTGAGGGAATAAAGGGGATTCCAAATCAAATGACTGAAAAGTCAAAGTCAAAGTTCTCAAATGAAAAAGAATGAAAAGAACTTGAGAAGAGGTGAATATGATTGCAACAATGCGTTGAAACGGTGTAGTCACCGAGCCAAATTAATTCACTTAATACTCAGCCCCATTACAAGCCTAAAAGACCCTTCAGATCTTGCATGAACTAGGTTGTGTGATGATTGAAAAGTATGGGCAAACCTATGGGATGAGGTTTGTATGCATTTCTCCTTTGAGTGAGTGGGAGTTACATTGATTCCTTACTTGTTAGTTGATTTACTTTGTGAGAGAATGGAATCTTTCTTGATGTAAGGGCACTTGAATGCATTTCTTGAAACATCGTCTTGCATTAGAGAAGAAGCTACAGGGAGCTTGAGCTTGTGTTGAAATTGGCTAGTCGTCATTTGAAAGCTTTTTTATCATGATTGAGTTTAGCATGTTGTTGAGAGCAGTGTTGTAATTGCGCTTGCATGTTAGTTCTCATTGCAGGTTGTCATAGACACCCTTATTGAGCTAATTGTGTTCTTCATTTACTTGGGGACAAACAAACGTTTAAGTTCGGGTGTTGATAACCAATATATTTGCCTCATTTTAGGCCTATTTATCTCAATAATTAGTGTCCTTAATGCCTAATTTTTTCAAGTTTTAATGATATTTTGATGATTTGCAGCTATGAAGGCTAATGGACAAGACAAGGATGAATGTTTGAAAGAATAGCCAAAAATGTGAAAAGAAGTGCAAAATTTACATTGATGATAGCCAAGCAAGAAAGGCGGATCACCGATTGAGCATGACATTGTTTAAAGTGATAGTGCACAATACTTGTTTTTATCAAGACGGGTCAGCAAACTCTAAAAGAAAGGGAGATTCACAGAATGAGAAAGGTGACCTTATTGACCATCGCCCAAAGCGACAGTGCAAGGAGAAAAATTGAAGGCTTGAAACGCGAACTAAGGTGGTACTCGGTGATTTTCTGAATGTGAAAGAAAAACACGAACGACTTTAGTGACTGAGCACCTGAATCCTAGAGCAAGAGAAGGCGAGCTAAAGCATGAATGAAAATATGCCAAATAAGTTCAGCGATCCTTACTAGGGCCACCAAAAGTTTAGGTTATTGAGTTTTGGACCAAATTTTTAGAAATTATAAATAGCGCAAAGGAGAGAAAATATGGTGTGGAACAATTTTTAATTTTTACCTTTGGTGAGTTTGGAGTTAAAGGTAAAAACTTTGCCTTGTGAAGAACACTTCCCAATATTTTGGGGGGATTTTCAACTTTTCTCTTGAAATAGAAAAATTGAAGTTGAATTCAAAGTGGGTTTGATTGTTATTGATTAATTTCATGTTACCCATGACTGCTTTCAGAAAAAGTATACTTTCTTTTCTTTTTGTGATGGGTGGCTAAAAGCTTAATATCTAATGGTAGAATTATGGGGTTGAGTGTTGATTTAATGTAGTGGGTATTATATTGGGCTCTATTTTGGTGATGTTCATACATGAATTTAGGCTAATTAGCATGGGATAAACTTATGGGTTAAGGTTGCAAATTAATTCCTACTTCCGATGCTCGAAAGAAGTTGATTGGAGTGGGTAATTAGTCTGACACTAGAAATTTAGGTTTCATATTTGTAACTATTACTTGAAAATAGAGGTTATGGGTCGGATCTATTTGCCCTACTTTTGCATCGAAAGATAGAGTAGAGTAAGGTATTGGGTTGTTATGTACATTATATAGATGAGATCGAAAGGAGATTCTATACAAAGATGCTTTAAGATTGAAAGAAGATTAGCGTCATTGAAGATGACGTAGCCTATTCATGAATGTTCATCGTGATAAAGTAGCACAATTACCCCTGTGTGACATTGATTTCCAATCCCCACACCCCTAGATTACTTTTTAATTATTGAATTCTCCAAAATCTCAGAATAATTGTGACAATTAATGACCAAATCTTTTTATTAAATTGGTGGAATCATCAACCCACTTTCTTTTACTATTACAAATGAATGAGTTTTCAATCCAAATTACTTGATATAATTCTTCACCATATACCATTCTCTGTGCAATTCAACCCCAACTCTTCGTTGGGTATTTTTATTGACTACTACCGCTATCCCTTTTAATTGGTTTTAAAGAGGACATTTGAGTGTTACCAAAAGTCTTTGACTATGGTGATTCGATGAACTCGATACTTGTGATTGATCTATTTGACACTTGTCATTGACCTACTTGATACTTGTGATTGACTTATTTGATACTCCTTGGTTGTTAAACTGTGACTATTGGATTATAAGTCTCAAGTCTTGTGAATTGTGTATTGTAAAAATATTAGGTTGGGCTGATTTCTATGCAGGTTGTAGTTAAGGAAGTTCGGTTAGGATGAAAAAAGTAGTGGTATTATAGCTTAATTTTTCCTTGCTTAGGTGGTTACTTTCTGAGTAGCGTATTACTTGGTACTCACTCCTTTCTTCTACACTTTTGTAGGTTCCGAGTCCATATCCATGTGACCTTGGTCCTTCATCTATTTTGAGGATTTTTGAGAATACATTGAGAGGTAGTAGCTTGTTATCCCAGTGGACCCTCTTGTTCCTACTATATGTTTTGTTCTATTCGAGAGACAAAGACATTGAGACTTGTAATTAACTGTAAAATTCATATTTTATACTAGTGGCTTGTGCACGTGACAATGAGGTTTTGAGTTATTCAACAATGAATAAGTTTTCCGCCCTTATGCAATTATTTCTTTACTTTTCGCATTTCTTTTGTGTTGTTGGGTTTTAGGCTAACTTGTCTTTTGGGATTAGACGAATGCCATCACGTCCATTTTTGGGTCGTGACAAATGGTATTAGATCAACTTTTTTTATTCATTCTTCCTTATCATGTGTGGTTACCTTCACTAATGTTAAGTTATGACGACTTATTTTAGAAGATGTCGATGACCAGAGCATCTTATTTTGGTGGTAGAGGGGAGGCAGTCCATGAGGCAGTTGCTGAGACCCCAGCCACGGATAGAGGTAGGGCTCGAGCTAGAGCTCATGCTCATGGAGTAGCACTGACTAGAGGTCGCACCTATGGAGCGGCACCATCTAAAGGTTGAGCTAGAGATATCTCCCCTAAGCCATAAGTCGAGGTTGTTGAGGACAAGGTTCCTCCTGAGTTCATAGCTCCTTTTTTTTTGGGATACTTAGGATGTTGGGTGTGTTGGAGAACATTTCTTAGGGTGGTGTGGCAGGTACACCACAAGGTTCTAAGATGAGAGAGGGGACGCAACCCTCACGTCAACAATATTAAGTTCTAGTTATTCATAATCAGGTGGTTCAACCACCCGTGCTTGTTGTGTTGGCAATTGGAGCATAGATTTCTCCTGAGGTTATTCAAACAACAATTGATCAACAGAGTTATGAGAGGTTTCAGAAGATGAAACCACCCAATTTTAGGGTGGTAAGATCGAGGATGTTCATGGGTTCTTAACATTATGCCATAAGATGCTAGAGGTTGTGGATATGGTTGAGGCACATGGTATTCATTTTGTTTCACTTTGGCTCCGTGTAGCTTTCAAGGAGTGGTAAGAGGATTTATATGAGTTCTAGAACTATTGGATCTCCTAGAGTAGAGTGGGATGCATTCTTCAAGGCATTTCAGGACTTTTATTCCTTGGAGCATGAGGGAGGAGACTCATTTGAGATTTGAGGACTTGTGAAAGGGTAGCTTGTCTTTAATAGAGTGTGAGGCTCGTTTCAGCGAGATATCCGGGCATCCTATGACTATTGTTTCAAATGAGGTGGAGGGAGTATGTATGTTCGTGAGAGGGTTGACTTTCTCCATCATATTTTATGTGTTCACAGAAGCCTAAGAGAGGACTTCTCTCTAGTGTATCGGGAGTATCGCCAAGGAGGAAGAATTGATGGTTAGAGAGGAGTTTGGGGACCCTAAGAGGGTTGTTCTTTTTGTTATTATATTGGCGCCTTATCTAAAGACAGAGGTTCACATAGAGGTGGTAGGTCTTTCTACAGTTTTTGTCCTGTTGTTGCATTCATGCCAGGAGCTGAGAATTGGCAGACATCCCGAGGGTTATATGGTTCTAGATAAGGTGGCCATAGTATCTCATATGGTCTATCACAACAGTCATCCACGACGAGGTCTTGTTATGGGTGTAGGTATCTAGGTCATATATTTTGGTAGTGTCCTTTACAAACTCACTCAAGACCCCAAACATACTTATTCAGCTACTCGAACTAGAGATTCGGTACTCGGCCAGAGGTTAAGGAAGATGTTAGTACGGTAGAGGCGGTAGGGCTTCTAGTAGTGGTGCTACAACTCAATAGGACATAGGTCGAGGTACTATTCAAACTGGACGTGGTCGAGAGGGAAAGTGCTTTGCTTTTCTAGGGAGGCCAAAGGTCGATAATTTTTATGTTGTGATTACATATCATCCTATTTTTCCACCGACCTGCGTTTGTTTTATCTGGGTCTACTTTCTGATATGTTTCTACCGATTTTGTTGTTGGAATTGATATGATGTATAATAGAATACTTGTGCCTATTCATGTTTCAACACTAGTGGGTGAGTCCTTAGAGGTGGATCGACTATATCGATCATGTCTTGTTTCTCTGGCTGGGCATGATACTTGGGTAGGCTTGATATTTCTAGGACTGGTAGACTTCGATATTATTGTGGGTATGGATTGTCTCTTCCCACTTCATGCTATTATTGGTTGTAATGCTAATATTGTGACCATAGCGATGTCGGGTGCCCTAAGAGTTGAATAAACTAGTGCTAGTGGTTCTTACCCTAGCAGAGTTATCTCTTTTATTCGAGATCAAAGATTGGTTGATATAGGGTGTTTGTCCTACTTGGGATTTATTTGGGATACTAGGGTTGAGCTACTTCCCATGGATTTTCTGCCCGTGGTCTGAGAGTTTTTATTGTTTTTCCGACTGATATTCCTGGTGTTCCTTCAGATAGAGACATTGATTTTGCTATTTACTTGGAGCTGGAAACCAAGCCTATCTCTATTTCTCCTTTTAGCATGGCTTCGGCAAAGTTGAAGAAATTGAAGGATTAGTTACTGGACTTGTTGAGTGATGGATTCATTTACCCCAATGTGTATCCATATGTTGCTTCTTTTTTGTTTGTGAGCAAGAAGGATGGAACCAAAAGAATATGTATTGACTACTGACAGTTGAACGAACTGACAGTAAAGAACAAGTATCATTTTCCCTATATTGATGATTTATTAGATCATCTTTAGGGAGCATCTTTGTTTTCTATGATTGACATGAGGTTCGGCTATAATCAAATGAATATTAAGGCATCGAATATCCCTAAGCCAGCTTTTAAGACCCAGTATTGGCACTATGAGTTTCTTATGATGTCTTTCGGTTTGACTTACGCCCCTAGAGCATTCATAGAATTCATGAACAAGGTGTTCCGACCTTATGTGGATTCTTTTGTAATAGTCTTCATTCATGACAAATTGGTGTACCCTAGGACTAAGGAGGACCATGATCGGAACTTGAGGATTGTGCTCCAGTGATTGAGGGAGGAGAAGTTGTATGCCAAGTTCTCAAAATGTGAGTTTTAGCTTGATTTTATTGGCTTTATGGGACACGTGGTGTCCAAGATGGGTATTCGGGTTGATCCAGCCAAGATTCAGGCAATTAGAGGTTGGACTAGTCCTACTTCAGTTACAGAGATTCAGAGTTTTGTGGGGGTAGCATGTTATTGCAGACAGTTTGTTCAGAGCTTCTTCACTTTTACATCTCCTTTGACTATATTCACTCTACAAAGTGTGAGTTTCAAGTGGTCTGATAAGTGTGAGGAGAGCTTCGAAAAGCTCAAGACCTTGTCGAATTTGGATTCTTTGTTGACTCTACAAGAGGAGGGTGTGGACATTATTGTATACTGTGATGCCTTTAGATTTGGGTTAGGTGGTATTCTAATGAAAAAGTGGAAGGTGATCGCCAATGCTTCTTGGGAGTTGAAGACCCATGAGAAGAACTACCCTACTCATGACTTGGAGTTGGCGACCGTAATCTTTGTGCTTAAGTTATGGTGGTATTAACTATATGGGGTACATTATGAGGTCTTCACTGACCATCAGAGTCTTCAATACATTTTTCAACCAAAGTGATCTAAACCCGAGGCAGCGCAAATGGCTATAGTTACTGATGAACTATGATATCACAATCTTGTATCATCCAGGGAAGGACAATGTGGTGGCCGATGCTTTGAGTATTAAGACTTCAAGTATGGGAAGTTTTGTTGCTATTATCATTAAGCAGAGACCATTAGCTAGAGATGTTCAGAGGTTAGCCAATAGTATTTTTTGGTTGCGAATTTCTGAGGAGAGCACCGGTTTGGTTGCATTCAGAGAGGCATGAACATCCTTAGTTGAGCAGATGTGTGAGCACCAGTTTGATGATGAGAAGTTGTGTCTCATTCGAGACATAGTGTTAGGAGGGGAAGCCAAGGAGGTTGTCCTTGATTCTGATGATGTTTTGAGGATTGGAGGCATGATTTGTGTGCCCAAGGTGGGTGATGAGACCCCAATTTGGACTCATTTAGGGCTTTATTTTAATAGATTTAGTGTCCTCAAATGCATATTTTGTACCAATAACTGATGTAAATCCTTGAATTTTAGCTATTTGGATTGAGGAACAAAGCATGGACACTATTGAGCAAATAGGAACAAGGCAGCTGAAAGAACGAAGAAAATAAGGCCCGAGGATCGCCTAACCCATTAGGCGAGTCGCCGAACGGCCAGGGTCTCGCCTAATGTTCCAGAGTGCCAAGCCCTGAAGGAGAAAATCTAGTCGGTGAGAGAAAGGAGCAGTCAGCGAGTCACCGAACGGTTCCGCGATGCAGTGCCATATCGCCCAAAATTATAGAACCTGAAGAGTTGAAGGCCAAAGAAAAATGGTGATGAAAATGACCAAAGGGAGAATCGCCGATTGGATCGGTGATCCCAACTAACTGGGCCGACTGAACCTCCGCAGCACACTTTTTGAAAACTATAAATACTTGTTTAAATTTTAAGGTTAGTATCGGATTTTGTGTGGAGTCATATTATTATTCAGTTTTTGAAGTTGCGAGCTTAGAACTGAATAGAGAAACAATATTTCCTTAGCTTTGAAGATTTCCATTTCTAAAATATTGGAAGTGGGTGTTGATGATTCTTCATCTTAGACCTTTGTAAAGACTATATCAATCCTACCCAATTTATGGAAACACAACTTAATAATGATTTTTATCTTTTTACTATGTCTAGCTAAAACCCCAATTCTTGGGGAATGATTATGTGATTATGGGTTGATTTAACTGTTGGGTATTGTTAATTGATAATTTATTTGATGTTTAAAAGTGATTTCGTTCAGTAATTGTGGTTGAATTTAATGGGTTGTAGTTGCAAATACAATCTTAACTTCGTGTTTTTGGCCTGCTCAAGAGAGAGGTTTTAAAATCAAAATTACTGAATCGATGGTCTGTGGGTATTGGGTTGTCATGGGTTCAGCTCGAGAGAGTGAATCATAAACCCTTTTCCACACATTCCGCTCGAGAAAGTGAATGGACTAAAGCAAAGGTTGTGCTTCGTTGTTGTTTATTGGTGTTCGAGAGAAACCAATTTGATTTGGGGTAAATTGTTCGAGAGAAAGTTTATCCCCACTAAAGTCTAGCTTAGTCACTGATTTACAGCTATTTACTAACAGTTGCAATCACCCATAAATGGTTTCAAACAATCTATTATGATTATATTATGGTTTAATTGATGTTTTTAGGTGAAAAACTCCATGGACCCATGATCTCCTTAAATCTCTAAGTTTGGCTTATGAAGTGGGTTTTATGATAATGCTTGGGTATTGATGGAATTGTACTTAGATTGAATTGTATTATTGATTCCTATTGTTATCTATATCTATTGTTGGTGGATTGTTGGTGTATGGATGAGTTGAGAATTATGGCCTTGTAGGCAAGTCATGGGTAAATTCTCTTGTGATGTTAGAATTGTTGAGAATTGGATAATGGTGATTATGGCTTTGGAGAATGGTAAGTTGACCTACTTTCATGCTATATTGAAATTGTTCTTGTTTGGATTGATCCACTTATGGTGGAGGTGTGTACTTATTGAATGTGTATTGATTATGGCCTTGAAGGCATTATATGAGTGTTATTGTATTGTTATATTATTATATATGAATGAGGCTATATGTAAAGTCCTATATGAAGCTATATGTAAAGTTTTATGTGAAGCTATATGTGAAGGTATGATGTGAATGAGTTTTATGTGAAGCTATATGTGAAGGTATGATGTGAATGAGTTTTATGTGAAGCTATATGTGAAGGTATGATGTGAATGAGTTTTATGTGAAGCTATATGTGAAGGTATGATGTGAATGAGTTTTATGTGAAGCTATATGTGAAGGTATGATGTGAATGAGTTTTATGTGAAGCTATATGTGAAGGTATGATGTGAATGAGTTTTATGTGAAGCTATATGTGAAGGTATGATGTGAATGAGTTTTATGTGAAGCTATATGTGAAGGTATGATGTGAATGAGTTTTATGTGAAGCTATATGTGAAGGAATGATGTGAATGAGTTTTATGTGAAGCTATATGTGAAGGAATGATGTGAATGAGTTTTATGTGAAGCTATATGTGAAGGAATGATGTGAATGAGTTTTATGTGAAGCTATATGTGAAGGAATGATGTGAATGAGTTTTATGTGAAGCTATATGTGAAGGAATGATGTGAATGAGTTTTATGTGAAGCTATATGTGAAGGAATGATGTGAATGAGTTTTATGTGAAGCTATATGTGAAGGAATGATGTGAATGAGTTTTATGTGAAGCTATATGTGAAGGAATGATGTGAATGAGTTTTATGTGAAGCTATATGTGAAGGAATGATGTGAATGAGTTTTATGTGAAGCTATATGTGAAGGAATGATGTGAATGAGTTTTATGTGAAGCTATATGTGAAGGAATGATGTGAATGAGTTTTATGTGAAGCTATATGTGAAGGAATGATGTGAATGAGTTTTATGTGAAGCTATATGTGAAGGAATGATGTGAATGAGTTTTATGTGAAGCTATATGTGAAGGAATGATGTGAATGAGTTTTATGTGAAGCTATATGTGAAGGAATGATGTGAATGAGTTTTATGTGAAGCTATATGTGAAGGAATGATGTGAATGAGTTTTATGTGAAGCTATATGTGAAGGAATGATGTGAATGAGTTTTATGTGAAGCTATATGTGAAGGAATGGTGTGAATGAGTTTTATGTGATCTTGTGATGATCCTATGTAAAGTGGATAGCATTGTGAGTTAAAGTATGATTTCTCATGATGTATATGTGAAATGATGTTGGATTATGAAGTATCCTTAAATGAAAATGTTGTGACTTGGTTGGTAGACTAAAGTGTCCCTCCTTGTTACTTAAAGTCTTGAATGCATGAATGTGTGAAATGGGCAAAACTAAGAAATGGTGCCCTTTCATAAGTCTAGCTTTCCTAAGTAAATGTAAAACCATGAAATCGGTAGACCTAATGGTGGTAGCCCTTCTCATGTGTGAAATGATGAACCTTGGATCGGTAGGCTAATGGCACCCTTCCATTAATGATAAGTAATGAACCTTGGATTCGGTAGGCCTATGGCACCTTTCCATAAAGGTTAATGATGAGACTTGAATCGGCAGGCCCATGGCACCCTTTCAAGAGGAGTTAATGAGCTTTCCTAAATGTACCTTGAATCGGCAGGCTTATGGCACCCTTTCATGTGTGATGATGTCAAAGTAATGAACTATTCTATGGGAATGTAGGCTAAGCACCGAGCGGATTTGGTTAGATGGAAACTCCCCCGACAGTTAGGCATGAGTTTCAATGATCGTCTACCTTATCCCATAAACTATGTGCCCGCATAGGAAGCTAGTGGATCCATTAAGCTATATATACCGGTCTTCCTTAGGCAAGTAGACCACCTCTTTACGGTGTGGGGACTTATGACACCGGATATCATGACAAGCTCTCATGGTCTATGTCGGTTAAATGCTTACTTCCCATCATGTGAGATTTCATTATGGTTTCTTGATAGGTTCTACAAAGTGTAGGTAGTAGTATGGGATGCTACCTATACATTGCACGAGTAGGCTTGGAGAGGGTCATAGTGAGTTTCTCTAAATCCTAATGTATGTGACATGAATGTGCCCTAAATGGTTTCTTAAAGAATGTTGGTCTATTGATGTTACGTTGTAAATGAAATGTCTTTATCTAAGGTAATCTTGGGGAACACTTAAGTGTGCTTGAAGAGGTTGTGTGGGCGGTCACTTCTTGTCTCACTCAAGTGTGTCTTAAGGTTATATTAGGTAGAGGTCCTATGGTAATGAAATGGCATGTGTTCTTTTAAAGTTAAGCATGGGTTGTATATGGACTTATGTTAAGTATGTGTGTGCTTGGCTATGGTCTTATATGTTAATGTTGACTTGTATTATGTCTCTTATACTTGTGAAGTGAAGGTTTTATCAAAATGATATGAAAGCATTTACTTCCTTGAAAATGTCCTTTTTGGCATGTTTTTGCATGGTCTCCATACTTAGTACTTAATTGTGCTAACCCCTTTCTTTCCCTTTTTGACTAAAGTGTAGGGATTTGGAGATGATGACATGTCATGGCTATTTGATAGGTTTCTAAGTGTTGAAGATGAAGACTTGGTGAGTCCTCATAGATTCGAGGACAATACCCAATATGTTCTTTTATGTCTTTTTAGTATTGTTTAAGTTGTGTACGGGATTAGTCCCGAATTTTGTACTCTAAAGTATTAGATGGTTTTGAGACATCATGTATAAAGTCTAGAAAGTCTTCCGCTTGCTATATATATTTTTTATGAAATGTTTTCTTGGTAAAGAAAGTTTTAAATTCCTTATGGTTTTTGTGTCTATGCGATGAATGAATGCTAAGAGGCTTGTATTAGACCTCTTCGAGGTCGAGTACGCCGGTTACGACTAGGGGGTGCTCCCGGGTCGTGACAGTTTACCCCCACTAAAGTCTAGCTTATTCATCGATTTGCAGTTGTTTACTATTAATTGCAATTACCCAGTTGTTTACCTTAGCCCATAATCCAATCACATCCCAAGAATGTCATCTCCATATTCGTATTTTCGAGTTATTTGTTGTTTTAGTTGATAATACAAACAAACCCTCTTGATATTTGACACTTGTGTCACCTATAATTTAAACCATGATTTTATTCGTAAATGTTTTTAGCTATTATTGACTAGAGCATATTTATGTTTTTCTATTGATTCTTGAGTACGAATCACTCCCTTAGGACTCGACCCCAACTCACTAGTTAGGCTACATTACTATTGAACGATCGTTGATGCTTAGTATTGGATGAAGTATCTTTGAAAGCATTCTCCCATCAGTGGGCGAGTTGATTAGATTTATTCTTGAAGAGGTCCATTGTTCTCGATATTCCGTTTATCTTGGAGTGGCAAAGATGTACCATGATCTGAATTAGAATTACTTGTGGTGTGGCATGAAAAGGGATAGTTTAGATTTGGTATCTAGATACTTGACTTTCCAACATGTGTTGTGTGAGCACCATTGTCTCGGAGGTGTATCTTAGAAGGACACATATTCCTACTTGGAATTGAGTGCGTATTACTATGGATTTTGTTGTGGTTTTTTCTACCACCGTGTGCGGTTATGACTCCATTTGGGTTGTTGTTGACACGCTAACCAAGTCCTCCCATTTCATCCCAATTTAGGTGAAGTATACGGTGGAGAAGTTAGCCTTGCTTTATATCAGTTAGATTGTGTGTTTACACGGAATACCTGTTTCAATTATCTCTGATCGAGGCTTATTATTCACTTCCCATTTCGAAACGGCCTTACATCATGGTATGTGTACTTAGTTAGATATGAATACGAATGGGTAGTCCAAGTGGACTATTCAGGTGTAAGAGGATATGCTCCGAGCATGTGTGATAGCCTTTGGTGCTAGATGGGATCAGCATTTGCCGTTAACAGAGTTTGCCTACAATAATAGTTATCACTCTAATATTCAGATGGACCAATTTGAGGCGTTATATGGCAGACAATGTAGGTCTCCAATGGATTATTTATGGTTCCCTTAGAAGGTTTTGGAGTTAAGGAGAATCTTTCTTATGAGAAAGTTCCAGTTGAGCTTTTGGACCGGCAAATAAAAAAGTTGAGAAACAAGGAATTTGCTTATGTAAATGTTCTATGGAGAAATCAGTTAGTTGAGGGTGCTACTTGGGAGGCCGAGGCCGAGGCCGTTATGATGTCCCGCTATCCTAATCTTTTTCCTTCTGTCCCTACTCTAGCTTGAGGTATTTGATCCTTAAGGTTTACTCTTTTGGTGTCATGTGTCTTAGATATTCCCATGATTTCCTAATTATGCATGATTCATGAAAATCTTAAATTTTGTGAAAAAGAGTTAGCTTGATTGATTTCTACATGTTGTTGTGCATTTGAGTATGAGTTGCGTATAGACTTTGTGATATGATGTTTAGAACATGCTTCAACTTGGAGTTGATGTTTCCTCCTCTGATATGTGCATTTATGTGATTGCATTCATGTTGGGATGTTAGGTTAAGTTCCTACCCTCCTTATGATGTCTTGAGTCTCATTCAAGAATGATTTTTTTCAAGGGGGGAGATAATGTAACACCCCGAATTTAGAAAAGATTGAAAATTACATATTTGTAGGATCTGGTGCCAAAACCAATGGAACCACCAATGGCCCGTGGTCTTACACAAGGTCCGTACGTCAACCCGTGGTTAGCTAGTCTAGATTTGTCTAAATTTGTAAAATTTCATGTACTTTCATAAGGTACACGAGGATAGCCCATTGTCCTATGCACAAGTCATAGGTAGGTCTCGTAGGTGAGTCCAGGACTTAGAGAAATTTTAGAGTCAAAAGTTGGGACCTGGGGATAAGATGTACGGTCCGTAGGTGGACCCATGGACCATACATGGGTCCTTTGTTGGGGGTCCAAAAATCCAGTGGTCTCTGATCTCACCCATAACCAACCAGGACGGTATGTGGTCTGACCAAAGGGCCGTAGGTCTGGCCGTTGGTGAGATCGACAATTAATTTAATAAGGGGTTTTTGGGTCTTTCCTAATTATTCTAACCCAAGCTTATATCATTTTAACCACTATTAGAAACTCTATATAAACGTTTTTACCCCAAAAATCTCCCAATTCAATTCATTTTCTAAAATTACTAAAAGAAGAACAAGTTCATCCTCCCTAATATTTCTCTCTCTAGAATTTGAAGAAGAAGAAGAAGAAGAAGAATAAGAAAAAGGAGGAGGAGGAGGAGGAGGAGGAGGAAGAAGAAGAAGAGGAAGAAGAAGAGGAAGAGGAAGAAGAAGGAGAAGGAGGAGAAGAAGGAGGAGAAGAAGAAGGAGAAGAAGAAGAAGAAGAAGAAGAAGAAGAAGGCTAGGGTTTCAATTCAAGACTCCAATTTCACCATTGATTTCAAGCTTTTGGCATCAAGGTATGATACTATACACCTATGGAGTCCTTTCCTCCATAAGGTTCCTAAATTATCCTATATTCACAAGGTAGAATCTCCAATGGAAGTTAGGATTTTTACTCAATCTCATGGGTTCTTTTCAAGTATGATATTATTGATTGATTTATGTCTTTTTATGCATGAATTGAATAAAATGCAAGTTTCTATGTTGAATCCCCATGAACGAATGTGAAATATATGTTTTCTAGAATTTATCATATGATGAGCCTTTTGAATCATGAAAGATGAGGTTTATGAAGATATGCATGTTCTTATAAATTTGATGAAAATGATTTAAGATTTTCTTTGAGAGTGAAGAAACAGTATTGTTGTTGTTTTTGGTATTGTAAAAGTATATTTCACGTAAAGGATTCTTAGGCTTGAATGGTTTTCTCAACTAAACTTTGAATCAAGATTAAGGAGCTATTCTAATGAAACCTAGTTTGGATTGGTTGCCTATTTGTGCCTTTCCATGGATGATAATATGACTTTAGCTTGGATTGGCTACATGATATTCCCTTCCATGGATAATAAGACAAGTTAAGATGAAAGACTATTTCATGGGATTTACGCTTCGCACCGAGATATTGATATGGAAGCTCTCCCATAGCTTGACACCGAGATTCTAGTAGCAATCTACTTATCCCATAATTTATGTGCCACCATAGACTGATTGTCTTAGATAGACATTAGCTAGTGGATCCACATAAATTAGAAGTTCATGATTTTACCTAGGCAAGTTGGACACCCCTTTTTGGTGTGGGGTTGACACCAGATTCCAAGTTAATAGCTCACATGGTCTTAATGTCTGTTAAAGATAGCTCTCCCACAATAATGAACTAAGATTACTTCTAGAAGTATCTCACGAATGTTTAAAGATGTTAGCTTGCATTGACCATGTTTTATAATTTATGTTTTCTAGCCCCTTTTATCTCATGATTTAGCTTGGTCATTGCATGTCATGACAAGGTCCTTTTAACATAATTTCATACTTTTATGCATTGCTATCATACTTGGTACATTCTATGTACTAACGCATACTCTTTCCAACATTCTTTCATTAATGTAGGGTCCGACAATCCTAAATCGCATCTTCGTGGCTAGGGATCACCTTAGTAGATTGAAGATTGGCGAGTCCTCATCTTCAAATGACCGAACCTTTATTTCATATTGACTTTACTTTAAGTATTGTATGTTATGTATGGGTTACATCCCGATCATTCTTGATGTACTAGATGGCTTTGAGACTATGTTAGACTTCCGCTACATTTTATAAATTCTTATATATTGAAATTGTCTTTTAGACTCTTAAACTCTATTATCGTGTATGATGTATGCTAAGTGTCTTGTATCGGGCCTCTTAGAATCTTATACGCCATGTTACGCCTAGGGTATACTTTGGGTAATGACAATTTAAGACAGTAAAGAAATAACTTTTCAATTTTGTGTTCTTTAATTAGAGATACATAAAATGTATGAAAATTCCAGTGGTTTAGCGTAGGCAGGCTCTAGAGGAATTGTGGGGTGCAGATTGTTCTACAAAATTGAAACCAGTGTTTAAGGCAGGTCTTTCCTTTGTTATATGGAGCATATGGAAATGTAACATCCGACAATTTGAAATAGCTAAGAAGAGGCTTAGAATTTGAAATTTTTCATTTTTTGGAAAGGATTTGAAAATCTGGAAAATTGGCTAAGTGTGGAAATCAGTGATTTTTTTGCCAACTTTGAGCAGTCATAACTTCCAGCTCAGGATGAGTTAGGAGTAGTTCCAGTTATGGTTGTGAAGCTTGTGGGATGATCTTTC
>NW_006239008.1:1875244-1875380 GCF_000226075.1 Solanum tuberosum | reverse complement strand
AAGCTATTAGGGAACTATGTATTCCCAAAGAAGTTTCTAAATGTTTTTTTACATTTGAGCAAGGAAGGAACTATGATTTTAAAAGAGCCTTAGGGCTAGTTTTCAAGAAAAGGAATATCGTTTCCAAGTGAGCCTT
>NW_006239008.1:1862391-1874446 GCF_000226075.1 Solanum tuberosum | reverse complement strand
CTCGCATACTCGTACATTCAATGTACTGATGCCAGTTGGCCTGCATCTTATGACGATGCAGACACAGGTACCCCGGATCAGCCTCCTGCACGTCGTTGATCCAGCTGAGCACTCCAGAGTCAGTGGTAAGCCTCCTTGCTTTCCGGAGGACTCGGTTATTTTGTGTTTCTAGTTTTATTTTGTTAGGATGTTGCGGGGACTGTCCCAACATCCATCTCAGTATGTTAGAGGCTTCATAGACAGTCAGTCAGTTAGAATTGAGTCTCTCAGCTTTGTATATATGTAAATATTCTATTTTGAAACTCGAGTTGCCTTTTTGGCCAGATATGTATCATCTAAGTTGTTTATGTCTTTGCATGGCATTGAGTTATTCTGTTGAGTAGGTTTCCGCTGAGTTAAGAAAGCCAGGCCAAGGGTTCGCTTGGGGCCAGAAATGGTCTTCGAGTGCCGGTCCCGCCCAGGGTGTAGGCTCAGGGCGTGACAGGAAAAAAAGAAACTTGATCAAGCATAGGAGGAAATGAGTAAGCATTCATTGATTTTGGAGATACAAAGACACCTACATTTGTATGCCAAGTTTAGATATCGTTGGTTGAAGAGTTACATAAGACTTGGCTTCTAATTGTCAAGTTCTTAGAGGGCTATTCACCTCTGATCAAACTACGTACAAGGTTGTAAGATGGATTCATCCTCCCAATGAAAGTTATAAATTCTACACTAATGGTTCAGGATAAGTTCTTTTGCTTTTTGTGAGAGAAATGGCGAAGGTGATTTGCTATATGCTGAAACTAGGGTATTAGAAGAGGCTTCTATTATTGAGACTGAAATTAAAGCTATCAGAGTGGAACTAGAATAGGATTAGACTTTTGTTTATACAATAATTTCATTCCATTAATCCTTTAGAAAAATTCTCTAATAGCTCAGAAGGTCTCAAATAAAATTTGGGAGGTTCCATGGTTGATTTCTTGGGATGTAGGTACATAAAAAGTCAAATGCACAATAAGGATGTAACACCTCGGATCTCAAACTGAAGAAAATTCTAGTTTTCAAAAAGTCGGTACCAGTACCGGCGGAACCACCCACAGACCGTAGGTAAAACCATGGACCGTAGGTGTGGTTTCGTCGCTAATGTCCAAATTTTGATGGTCTCTAATCTCACCCACGGTCGACCACTATGGTCCGTGGTTGGACCTACGAACTGTAGGTCTGACCGTTGATGAGGGTCAACAACTAATTAGAGGTAATTAGATGTTGGGTCAACTTCAAACGGTCACATCTTTTAGCACAGAATGAATTATGCGGCCCATGACCTATCAAATGAAAGATAATTGAATCCTCTTTCCAACACCATCAAGTTTGCTAAAATCCCATCTCCGAGTAAAAAGTGATGCTCGTTTTAGTGAAGCCCTATCGGGTAGAGCTTGATCGACAACTCCTACCGACGGTTGGTAGGCCAACCGACGGCCCGTCAGTCTTGTAGTAGGTGGCACTCGTCAGATTTAAGTCAGGGTCATTTGGTCCTTTCCCCTAAGCATTGGGCACTTCAAAATATGTTGTTTGATGTCTAATCTACGTCGTTTTACTCAGTGTAAGCCTAATAACTTAGTCACACATACCCAGACCCTTTATTCTCCAAAATTCATCAAAATTAGAGCTAAAAGAGAAGCAAGAAGCGCCCAAGATCAACCAGCAGGTTTCCTTCAAGTTCCAGCCTCAAAAATCGAAGGATTTTTCAATAGATTTCGTCGCCAGATATGTGAGATTTCACTAGTGGGTTCCTTTCACCCACTAGGTCCTTAGAATTCAGTCAGATCCTTGATTCTCCATATCTTATTTAGACATAGGGTTGCTAAAACAATGGATAATTGTTGAGATTTAGCTGTTGTAGTATCCGTAATCGAAATAATATGTTTTCTCAGAATGTTTGCTTGATTCCTTGTATAAAACTCAGAACCCTAATTGTGTAGGTTCTCCTAGTTCATGAATTGCACTTCCTAGGTCAGTTAAACAAATAATCATGCTTTTGATTTCGAATGTCACATTATCAGTATATAAATGTTGCATTCTCAGTTAGCATGTCAGTATTTTGAGTTATTCAATATTTCAGTCACATTTCAGTTATATACATATTCAGTTGGGAGTAGACTTAGCACCAAGTTGGACTAGGGTTCAGCGTGCCCTCATTGTCCCAGAACTACGTGCCCCCGTAGAATTATAAGTTCCCTTTGTTGGGCATCATATTTAGTGATCAAGCTAGTCATGCCTTTATAACCCTAGCAAGGTATATTGGGTCCTCTTGAGGGCGCGTATATATCGCGTAGCTCACGTGGTTTTATGTCGATTAATAGTAGATCCCACAGTCAGACTCTTAGTACATTTGACCAGATTTTCACTATATACTTCAGAAATCAGTTCAGCATGTTATTTTCATGATTAATACTTGGTCAGTGCATTCAACTTAGTTTTTGAGTTATATTTCAGTATTTACATTTTTAGTCAGTTTATGTTATTGCTCAATTATGCTTTGTTCAGCTTATATATACTTGTTCTTCTTAGTTTCTATAACTTGCATGCTCAGTACATACCAAGTATTGACGCATACTCTGCACTACATCATTTCATGATGTAGGTTAAGGTACTTAGCATCCAGATCGCGCTTAGATCGATTCTCAGTCTGCACTTCAGCAACTTCAGTGGTGACTCCTCATACTTCGAGGACAATAGACATGCTTTTATTTTAGTTTGTACTATCAGTATTCAGTTTTGTTAGAGTTAGTTGGGGACATGTCCCAGCAACTCAACTCAGTTGAAGGCTTTTCATAGATAGTAATAGATTCAGCTTGAGTTGTTAAGTGGTTGTTAGTTATCACTAAACTCTTAGTACATTTTATATAGTCAGACTATTTGGATTTTGTTTCTCATTTTCAGATATCCACTACTTTAGCTTTTGTATAGTTCATGTTTTACTTAGTTATTTTTAGTATGCTTATGATATACCAGACACAGGGTTAGCTTGGGGTCACTCGTGGTCCTAGGTCCCGTGTTACGTAAAGGTGGTAGCCTCGGTGCGTGACAAAGGAGGTGGAGATATTACATACATTCACAGAAGGAAACTCCCTAGCAGACCTTTTTTACTAATCATGTTATCAATTTTGCAGATGTAAATAGACATCAATTTCATAACTTTCTAGAGATTCCTCAAAAAGCTAAAGCAATTGTTCAATTAGAAAAAACAAAGACTCAAAATTTGCGAATAAAAAAAGTTCATAACAAGGAATACAAGCTACAATGGGGAGACATGTAATTAACTAACGACAACAAGGAATTTGGTTTAAAATTTCAGTTCATCTACAAGTAATAGAAAATTTAAACATTTAGTTGACTTTGGGACAAAGCCTGAAAGTTGTCTTGGGCAGTTGTATCTACTCCATCGGGGTTCAACCTGCTAGGGAAATGAAATAGAGCGTGCAAACCAAAGAAACCTAAGTACTAATTGAAAGAGATAGAACACTTATCGGAGACGAGCTCGATTTAGCTTGGATGATTTTTGGGCGAAGCCCTAGGATTGAAATCTGAGGTCATTTCAAAGGGAAATAGGTGTTGAAGTGATTTTCCTACAACAACTTAGATCCACATCACTCATGTTGAAGAAGTCTTCATTGGTTTGAATCATAGCATCAATGAGATTTTTTTACGTCGAAATGATTTCACACTAAATTTGAGTGTTATGTTAATTCTAGTTTTTGGCTGAAGAGTTGTGAGGTGCGATGGAGGTTTGCTCACCGAAGAAGACGCTTCAGTCTGGAGGTGTTGGTCGGAGCTAATGTAATGAAGCCTCTTTCTATTTTAAGCTTTCCTTGATCATTTTGTCATTGTTTGTTTTTCTCTTTAATACTAGGCCACTTTTGGGTCTGGTCATAAACATTCTAATATAAAAATTTGAAACAAAAAAGTTATCAAAAAAAGGACTAAGATATTTTCTTTAATAGTAAAAGAAAATCAAAGACAAATAAATTGGAATCGAGTGTGTAATGAAATATATATATATATATATATATATATATATATATATATATATATATATATATATATATATATATATATATATATATATATATATATATATATATATATATATATATATATATATATATATATATATATATATATATATATATATATATATATATATATATATATATATATATATATATATATATATATATATATATATATATATATATATATATATATATATATATATATATATATATATATATATATATATATATATATATATATATATATATATATATATATATATATATATATATATATATATATATATATATATATATATATATATATATATATATATATATATATATATATATATATATATATATATATATATATATATATATATATATATATATATATATATATATATATATATATATATATATATATATATATATATATATATATATATATATATATATATATATATATATATATATATATATATATATATATATATATATATATATATATATCACAACTCAAATTAATGAATACAATAAATTCATAACAAAAATATCACGTTCTATACCTATTTAAAAAAAATATTTATTCCACTTAACTTATATATTTTTATAATAAGCTCATGATTTGTGTATAAATATTTTTAATATGCTATTAATAAATTTAAATATTGAATAATTGTCCTCAAAATATAGTGTTGTATTAATTAATGGAGTATGGTCCCGCCAACTATGTAAATACATTTGGTAATTTAGCTATAAATAGGTAAAATTTACCTCAATCTGTCTTATCCGCCCAATTCGTTTAAATTTGGACAGATTATTGATCCATTCATTCATGAGTTCAACCCATTAAAATTTGGGTTGATATGTAACCCAAAATTGTCCGTGAGAAATCTTATTAAAATATTTTTAATTTTTTTAATTTGACATATTATTATTTATAGATATAATAAAAAGAATAATTTTGTAAGGTACTATTATATTTTAAAATACCAAATAAAATAATTAGGCTCAATAAAAAAAAAATTGAGTCGAATTTTGACAGATTACTTAATGCATTTTGACCCAAATAAATTTGAATTAAATTGAAATTTTTAGGGCAATTATTATTCTTAGCCATATGACTCATCCAAATTTAACTCAACTGCTCTATTGCTGCCGCTAACTATAAATAAAGATTTGTTGTTTTAAAAAATGAAAAAGAGAAAGCAATGTCCGCAACAGGGAGTTGCAGTTTGCCGGAATCGGAGTCCCACCGGCATCTCGTCAAGGAGGTAATTGAGTCGATACTTTAACAGCGGTAATATGTAAGTTTTGATGTACCAATCGAGAGTTGGGTGGAATTCCTAATGATTATATTTATGGCAACATAGGTGAGAAGTCACGAGGTTGCGATAGCCGAACTCAGTAACCTTCCTGATTCTAGGGTATGTTGTTCTTATTTTCTCGAATTCCGCACTTACTAGTGATTCATGGATTTTCTTTTAGTTCTGTTTGATTTTATAGTTCAATAAAACTACATAGGGTTTTAGCCTGGGACATTATTGAAGAGTCTTGGGCTATTTCAAAGTAGGCTATGGCTGGCTGCACATTAAGTCCAAGCTTGAAACTACCTTTTAAGCTGATAACATTTTAAGACTAAAAATCCATCTCTTTAGGGAAATGGGTGAGGTTGCCTCTAAGATGTAGAAGAAATAAATAGTGGGGAAAGATGTCAACTCCCTTTTGGGAATCAATACAATCCAAGGCAAAGGAAAGTATGAGCTTGGAGAAATCCTTGTTACATTCCAGGTTAGGGAGGGAGGCCATATCAACAGGGAAGTGGAGTTGGTTCCTAGATGTATCTCATAGGTTAGGAGAAAGTCAGAGGAAGAGTAATTTGCCAACGACTTAGTCAATTACTTGTCACAGAAGAAATCAGTTGGGGGAAAGAATTGTGAATCACTACTCACTAGGCTGAAAGAAGGAGATAATTATACACGGTTCTCTAATAAGATGGCAAATGCTCGCTCAGTCCCTAATAAAGGATTCAGAACAATTTAAGATTTAGAATTTATATAAACTAGTAAATCCTAAGTTAAGATATATACATATACAGAGTAAAACATTGAACCTGAAATCATTTGAAATCTCGATTACATTGATAGGTTTGACATTGATTGGCGATGCTGTAAGATGAGAAGGATATAAGAAAAGGAATGGTCCAGTACTATGCCGTCAAGAGGCTGTAAACAAGAACATAGGTGAAATGTCACTTGAAGACGGATTTCTTAAGTCAATCTGGCTGATAGCGAGACATTTGAAAAACCTTTTAGATTGGACAAAGAGGTGGATGCAATAAAGAGTTCTGTTCTGAGATAAGGCAACGGGGTCAGATACTTTTATGATGGCACTTTTCCACCATTGTTGGGAAGCATTGAGTATACTTTCTACTCATTTATAGTAACCAAAAGAAGACCGGAGCACAGGAAAGAGAGGGTATAAAACTTATTTTTTAATAGGAAACATGTACCACGGTTATAGCCAAGGTACTATCAGTGAGATTGAAGTTTGTTGTGGCTAGTCAATGTACACATTTAAAAATATTTGATTAAAGTCAATTATTGGATAGTTAACATTCCACATTTTAGAATGTTTGATTTAAGTCTATTGTAGGCTAGTTAGTTTCCACATTTCGGAGTATTTTTGTAGAAAAAATGAAAGATCCTCATTGATTATTGATATCTAATGAGTAATGAGTGAGTGTAGAACCAAACTTGGTATGTAAGCCCAATGGTAGTAAGGACTTACAAATATGAAGATTAAATTGCTTAATGCACTTACTTGACAATTTGGATTTGGGGGATGAAGGTTCTCCGTAATTTATGGAATCCATAGTCCCTTTTTTGGTAGTACTAGCAGTATAAGGTGGGTCTCCCTTATTCTTGTTGTCATTCACTTTGGTGTGGAATCTTAGATAGATAAATGGAAGAAATTGGAGCTAGTGGATTTACAGGGGTTTTAGAATGTGACATTGGATCGAGTCCTTGATATTGCAATTCACAAGTGTTTACCATCTGATATATTTTGATTGTGGTTATAAATGAGAAAATCTTCAGAAATTAGTCTAAGAATAGCCATTCAAGACCTGAATGAGAAGAGATGCGTGAATTAATGCAAAATATCTATGGTTCCACAAGAATGAGAAATGGAGAGCATAGAACAGACCAGTTATTAGTACTCTCTCTATGCGTGTAAATCCAATCACATTAAGAATGTGAAATGAACTGTTATTAATTAGCGTTGCATGTCCAAAGCGGTTGAAAAGATCTAATGACTTGTTATAATGCTGTAGATTGGCAGTACTGTTTTCTCTACTTGACATTCATATTAGGGCACCCGCAACTATAGCAAGTTTGAGGTAATGAAAGCAGCATTGGAAGTGCCTGCTATGTGTTTTTGGATGAATTAGAATGATATTTACAGGGGGATAAATCAAGGTCATGAAAAGAGCTTAAGAGTTGAGAGATATAAAAAGATTGCTTTTGTCTAATTTGTATTGTTGGTGTAAAGGTGAAGGGGATTCTAATTCAAATTCAGATTTCAGTTTCTTTTTTTGAAGTTGAAATTTAGATTTCAGTTATTGTTAATCACAATAATTTTAAAGTTGCTATGCACCTGTAATGTCAAGTTTTTTTCAATTGCATGTGCATTCTTGAAGTAGTGATCTATACTTCAATGTTTAGCTAATATTTGAGAGTGGTGAAGTGGCTGAAACATTGGGGAGTAAAGAGAAAGGTATATAGTGAGAAAAGAAAAGAAATCAAGGAGAACTATAGCTTTGATAAAGTTGTCAAAAAATCTCAAATGCAGCATCTGCCTATCTCCATCAAATGAGATTGATTAGGGAATTCTTTAATGCAGATGTAGAAAGGTCATAATGAGAATTTGACGAAAATAAGTTCCTTGTCCCTTGCTTTTCATCAAAAAAAGAAAGGAAAAAGTTCATTTCACTTTGCTCATCTTTGGTTTCTTCTTTTACGATCTGTCAACCACTCCTCCACTGGAAAGATCCATCGGTGCTAGTTTCAAAACTTGTCTGATCTGTCAACCACTCTTCCACTGGAAAGATCGTCACATAAACTCAAGCATGGTACCCCAACAACAAAGACATACCCAGTGAAATCCCACAAGTGTGGTCTAGGGAGGGTAGAATGTACGCAAATTTTACCCATAGCAAGACAACACGACACAATTTCTATCTGATTCTATGTCTTGATCCACTTTTCCTCTAAGTTGCATGGAATCTACACTTTTGGTGCCGCCGTGCTGACATGACATGCGTGTGGGATCTGTACCGGATATGGTCAATCTATTTTGGGGTAATTTGACCAAAATGGACTGTTAAATTCGATACAATAACAATGATCTCTAAATTAAGGCTAAAGCTAGGGTAAATCATAATTTGGGCATATATTTTTTTCATCGTTAAAAGATATTTATATTTAAAAGCTTGCAACCAGAAGTTGCTTTAATGATATTTACAGATTAACATCACTGTCTGGATGGTACTTTTCAACAGATGAGCAAATTGTGTTCAAGTGGTGATTGATGAAATATCTAATCCTCCTTTTCCCTGTCTGGTATGGTCTTACATTCCGCTGTCCCTACTCATTAAATCTACTTAGATAGTGGAATGGATGGCTTAGAACATGTGTAGGGTGTTTAGCAGTTTTATTCAATCACTTTCCAGTTCCCTCTTGGGATTCTCCAAAAAGATAAAAGGAGGCCACGGTGGGGTGGAGTCGGTAGGATTTTTGTCAAGCCTTTATCTTATGAAATGGAGGTCTTTACATGGTGGCATGAAACAACTAAAGTAGCTTTGAGTTTTTTAATACCTTGATTCTTTCAATTATCACAAGTTGAACTGATGACTTCCTTGATCTATTTTGTTGTATTATCCTCTTAAATTTGAAGCACTTTGTGCATGTATGATAAATAAGGTATAAATGTGGATATATGATATACATTTGTAATAATATCATTCAAGTTTTAATTAATTTACGAGGATGTACTTTGTTACTTCATCACCAGGCTGTCTACCGGAGAAATGGCAATCTATTCTTCCGTACAACTGTTCAGAAAGCAACAACATCAGAACAAAGTAAAATATTCTATCTGTGCATGGATTCAAGCAGTTTTTGTACTGATCACTTTTTCTGTATGTTGTTTTCATCTTCATTGTTTTTCTCTTTTGGGCAGAACAAGTGGACATGGTCAAATCTAAGTTACAAAAATTAAGCTCTTAATGAGTCTAACAAGATCTATTCAGTTTGAGAGGTTGGGAAGAGGTAAAACCAACTCTTCGCTTGTGGAGAGCATGAATCTGACTTACTTTTTAGGTTATAAGCATTTTTGGAGATTATATACCTGTTGAAGTTGGTATTACCATAGTGTTTTTGACTTTACCATATTGTTATAGTTATATTTGATTATTTTTCATTTCAATGTGCTACATGAAATTACAAACTTGCGTAATTTTATAAGTAGTCAGATTTGCAAGTTTGTCTCCATCAGACCCGAACTGGCCGCTTCTCATTGTATGTATGCAAGTGAGATTCGGAGAGAGCTGTTATTGAATTGAAGAGCACTTTAACAGAGAGGGTTAACTATTTTGACTGAAGAGTCATTATTTAATCTGAAGCAAATTTAATGTTATTGATATATTTATTATTCGGAAAAGGGTCAAAATTGCCCCTGAACTATGTGAAATAAATCACTTATACCCTTTGTTACATTTTGGGATCAAAAATGCCCCTGCTGTTATTCTAAGAGACCACAAATACCTTCAAGGGTTAACATCCCAAATTTTTATTGATGTGGCAAGCCACGTGGGACTAATCCTTCCACCTAGCGTTGCCAACTTGGATTTACTACAAAAGAACTAGACCTTTAGCGGCAACAACAGTCGCCCCAAAAGCCCAGAAAATCGTCACTAAAAGTTTTAAACATTAAATTCTCATTTTGTGTTTTTTTTCTTCGTTGTTTTTAAAAAACAAAAAATGATATCGATTAAGTAGGAGTTTGAAGACACTGTATGTTTTATTTTTATGTCATATGTAAATGTATAAAATGTACAATGATGCATTATATAGTAGGAGATTTGAATCGAGAAGTAATTTGATGATTTTTCATAATAATATTGTATGTTTTTAATGTTTATATTGCAAGTTATTTATTTTAGAAAATTAGGTTGCAATCGAAAATTAATTATCATATTTTTTTGTTGAAAAAATAGATTTTACTAGCGAATGGTTGTTGGAGCCTTAGTCGCCACTAAAAGTCACTCATAACCTTTAGTGGCAATATTTTGGAAATTTGTGGCGATTTTGTCGCCACTTAAGGTCAAGTTCTTTTGTAATGAATCTTAGTTGGCAACGCTTAGGTGGAGGGATTAGTCCCACGTGGCTTGCCACGTCACTAAAAACTTGGGGTGTTAACTCTTGAGGGTATTTGTGGTCTCCTGGGATAACGGTGGGGGTATTTTTTATCCCAAAATGTAATGGAGGGTATAAGTGGTCTATTTCGCATAGTTCAAGGGTAATTTTGACCCTTTTCCGTTTATTATTTATATAGTGATTTAAGTTATATAATCATTAATCAACTATTATATCTACAGAGTGATTTTTTTGCTTGACAATTTTTTTAAGTGATGATCTACTTTAATTACATAAAAATAGCTACTTGAGTTGATTAGTTTGGTCTTTTTATGAGCTACTTTTATCGTTTTATTTTATGTTTTAAGTGTACGATAGCATATTGATGTGGGCATACATGTTGAGTCCGACATTGGTTGTGGGAAGGTTTAGTTGATCAACTTCCATTGTTTCAAACAATCTACTTGTCACGAGCTAGCTTTTAAGGTTGAATAAGATTTAAGGTATATATTTTTATCATGATATTGGAGGGAGATCCATCTCGATTCATTGTTTACTTCATATTTAGTTTTATTTTATGTTGTCTACATTCTAGATGTCGAATTCATTATTTTTAACATGATTTTTGTCACGATTCAAAATTCAAGCTCATGATAGCATCTTCACTTAACTAACCGATAGGTAACTTGACCTTTCGCCCATATCGAATATCAAATCAATAAGCGGAAGTTATAATGACGGAAGTGAAGTCTCAACAATACCAAGCTTGAATAGGATAATTAAAGACGTGCACATAACATATTATACTCAAGTTTTGGTGTCACAGGTTACAGGTATAAGAGCTTTAAAGACTTGGGGTGTGTTTGGTATGCACAAAAATATTTTTTGAAAAATATTTTCCAAATTTTTCATGTTTAGTTTGTTTAAATATTTTTTCAAATTACTTATTTTTCTCAAATTTAGGGAAAATGACATCTCTTAAAAAATTAAGAAACACATTTTTAGAAACTCTCCTCCAACCTCAAATTACAATTTTTTTCTTACCCCACCTTGTACCCTGATTGTACCCATTCAAAAAAAAAAATCATTAAAAATCAATTTATTTTATCCTTACTCCGGCTCCTCTACCCCCAACCAGCCCCTCTCCAACATAAAAAACTTAATAAATTAAAATATTATTTTTGAAAAATACTTTAAATTGTAAAATTCGGGTTTTTGCTCTGCCCAACACCTGACTACCTCTACCCTTCCCCTCCGCAAAATAAATGAAAAGTTTGTTCAAAATTTCATTTTCTTTAGCTCACACATACCCCTCCCCCCAAAAAAAAGTATTTAAAGATCATTTATAAAAAAAATATAGTTTTAATTTCAAAATTTAATTTTTTCTTCCCCACTCCTATCGCTGACCCCCCAAAAAAAATAATTAAAAAAAAAATAATTTGAAAAATATTTTCAAATTTTAAGAATTTTATTTTTTTACCCCCCACCCCGACCCCCTCCCTAAAAAATTTTAAAGTTTGTTTTTGAAAAATACTTTCAAATTTTAAATTTTTTTATTCTTTTACCCCCTAACACGACCCCCCCCCCCCCCCCCCC
>NW_006239008.1:1819560-1861383 GCF_000226075.1 Solanum tuberosum | reverse complement strand
CCCCCCACACACACAAAAGTAATTTAATTTTTCTTTTAAAAATTTCAGTCGAAAGTTAGGTTTCGAATTGAGTGTGGTTGGATCCCGGTTCAGAAGTAAGGGTCAAAAATTTTATTTGAAAGTCGAATCTTGGGTATTGTATCGATTGTTGGTTGTTAGGGTCGGATCTTGGTTTGAAAGTTGGGTCTTGATTCGAGTGTTAAAGTCGAAACCTGGATTGCTGTATCATGTTAAAGTTCGAGTGTCAGTATCAGGTCGTAGGTCGGATAGCTAGTTCTAATTCAAATGTCGGGTATCGGGTCAAAAGTCGGGATCAAGACCTATGTCATATTACATGGTTGGATTTCGGATCTATCATTGGGGTTGTGTCCTAGTTGGCGTGTCGGGGTGATAATGCTCAAACTACTCTCTAAAACATATCCAAAGAGTAAGCAATCGACGTCAATATAAAATACCCAAGTAAGAGTCGGAGTCGAATCCCAAAAGAATGATATAGTGCAAAGAAATCTATCAAGAAATTTAGAACGTAAATCAATTCATTTGTAGCATTAAGAACAATGGGTGAATGATTCTACCAAATTTACAAAATAAATTTTGGTATCAAGAGTCACACTTAAACTAAGATTTCATAAATTCAAATAAGTAACAAGTAATCTAGGGTTGTGAGGATTGAAAATTGATATCACATGGGGGTAATTTTGTTGCTCTATAGTTCTGAACACTCATGGATAGGCTAGGTCATCTTTGATGACACTAATCTTCTTTGATCTCATAACATCAATTCATACAATCTCCTTTCGGTCTCATCTATGTGCCATGTTACACCTAGGGTATACTTTGGGTAGTGATAGTGTTTCAATGATTCCTTTGAGTCCCGAACGCCGAATATGATTGATTTGCATATGTTGTTTGTGTGCACGGGGTTTTGAACGAATCTCGAGGGTCATTTCAACTATGGCTGTGTATCTCGGTTCGGTTTTGGAATTTATCAGTTTTACTTATCGATTATCGGTTCGTAATCATGCAAAATCATTATGGAACCATTAAGATATCGATTTGTTAGTTAGTGATCGTTATCGGTTCGGTTATCGGGTTAACCGTTAACAGTTCACACAATTTTCATTGAAAATTACTAATGGACCAATCACTAATTAATAGTACGCAGTAGCTAGTAGTCACTGGAAAACTTTTTCTTGTTAGTCCATTACTACATAAAACACTTAATAAACTCCATATTAACCTAGATAGAGATGTCAATATTTCCCAAACAAGGAAACTCAAAAGGATTCCTCATAACAACCAAGCCAATTTCGATATGAACTATAAAGAGAAACAATTACCACACTACCAACAAAAATCATTAATGATCATGAGACCATTACTAATAAAAACTTTTTCATTGTAGATTGTAGTATTGCAATATTGCAGGCATATCTCAGTGATTCACACACTATAATGAGAAGATAAAAACAAAAACTTAAAGTAAGGGAACCAACCATTTGAACCTCAATTTTGACACTTAGAGAATGATATTCAATATAACTCGCCGGCGCGGGAGCAGTGACAATGAATCAATGAGTGATGTCACAACTTAGGAATATTATTATGAAATTTGAGTGTCAACTATAAAGTCATTGTAAAGAGTCCGAAGACTGAAGTGTAAACCCTAAAGGTTAAAAGTTCCTAAGGCATTAAGTGATATGAATATAATTAGTTAAGCTTCTTATTGGGTTATCGGGGAACTCGGTTAGAAATAAGGTCAAATCGAGACCCGAACCTATAAGCCGATAAGAGGTTTATAGTAAATTGAGACCCGAACCATTAAACCATTAACCCGAACCATTGACCCAATGAACAAATTATCGATTCAGATTATTGGTTTCGGTTCGATTCTGAAAGGCCCTACTTTCGATGTTTTGAGAGTTGGCTGATTTTTGTGGTACTTGTGTGCTTCGCTTTCGCAATTAGGAGGATCGGAGAAGCGAGACCGTGGTCGCGAAAGCGAAGGTCCCCTCTTTCGTAGGGTTTGCTTTTGCGAACCCAAGGTTGCTTTTGCGACCACAAAGAGGGGTTTATGTTAGAAAATTTTTGGATTTTAATCCTCATTTTCCATTTTTTGGGGTTGTTAAAACCCTTGGAGACGATTTTGGAAGAATTTCATGTGCTAAATCATTTGGATAACCTTTTGTGATCGTAAACTCCATTTCTCTTTTATTATTAATGGATTTTAACATCAAAATTTGAGATTTTGATCAGCAAATGACAAGGTTTTTCAAGAACTAAAGTTTAAACTAAAATGAAGATTGTTATTTGATTTTGATTCCTTTTTCGAAATGATTTTCACCCATGAATTCCTAAATCATTTGAGTATCATTTTCAAGTAAAGAATTTCCGACTAGAACTTCAGAAATTTCAAAAATTCAAACAAGTAAAAAGTAATCTAGGGGTGCGAGGATTGAAAATTGATATCACATAGGGGTAATTTTGTTGCTCTATAGTGCTAAACACTCATGGATAGGCTGGGTCATCTTTGATGATACAAATCTTCATTTGATCTCATAACATCAGTTATTACAATCTTCTTTCGTCCTCATCTATGTTCCATGTTACACCTAGGGTATACTTTGGGTAGTGATAGTGTTTCAACGATTCCTTTGAGTGGAACGTAGAGTATGATTGATTTGCATATGTGGTTTGTGTGCACGGGGTTCTAAATGAATCACGAGGGTCCTTTCGATGTTTGGAGAGCTGGCCATCTTTTTTGGCACTAGTGTGCTTTGCTTTCACCATCGGGAGGATCGCGGAAGCAAGACCATGGTTGCGAAAGCAAATGGCCTCAGTTAGGTGGGGTTCGCTTAAGCGATCCATGGGTCGCGATCACAATGTTTGCTAAAGCGAAGGTCTCCACTTTCGCAGGGTTTGCTTTTGCATACCCAAGGTCGCTTTTTCGACAATAGAGAGGGGTTTATGTCTGAAAATTTTGGGGTTTAAGCCCCATATTTCTTGTGCTAAATCATTTGGTTAACCTTTTGTGATCATAAAACTTCATTTCTCTTTTATTATTTATGGATTTTAACATCAAAATTTGGAATTTTGATTGGCAAATGACAAGATTTTTCAGCAACTCTAGTTTAAACTAAAATGAAGATTGTGATTTGATTTTGATCCTTTTCAAAATGGTTTTCACCCATGAGTTTCTAAATCCTTGAGTATCATTTTCAAGTAAAGAATTTCGGATTAGAACTTTATTTTTGGGATTGAGTTTTGTTGATTGATCCATTTTTTTAAGTGTATGAGTTGGTTATTGTTGTTTTCGGAAATTTATTGTGAATAGTTGATTAATATAGATTGTGTGGCGTTGGACAATGGTTGGAAGGGGAAGACTCGTGTCTTGGACTGACTAGTTGATTGATTTAAGGCACGTGATATCCCAAACCTTGTAATCTAGTAGAATTTGTGTATTCGCTTAATTGTTTATGTGTTGGGAATAATCAGAATGAGGTGAGGGATTCATTGTTCCACTTGATAATGCTTAATGAATAAAAAAGGATTAAATGAAAAATTATGTGTTGATCATAATGCTTGTGAATTGCCTTTTGATGGCTTCTATTTGATTGATTGATGAATTGCTTGAATGCATGAAAGTGAACTTGAATTGCATGAATTTTTGTCTTGAATTGATTGTGGAAAATTGTGATGAGACATGTGACGGCTATGATGTCGAGGTCATTTTCGGCAAATTTTATGATGCCGAAGTGATTTTCCTTCTTCTCCTACTTTCTAAAACTTGTTAAAAGACTATTGAGAGGTAGCTGCTTGTTATTCCAGCGGGTTTTTCCTTTTCTTTATGCTTTGTTCTATTTGAGAAATAAAGGCTGAAACTTGCACTTATTTCATTTCTGCACTTTTGTAATAGAGGCTTGTACATGTGACAACCAAGTTTAGAGTGTTAATAGAATGAATAAGTTTCCCGCTTTTATCTTGTTCTTGATTTATTCTTTCTGCATTTCTTTTGTTTCATTGGGTTGATGCTGACTTGTCTTGGTGGGAATGGACAAGTGTATCACGTTCATTTTTGAGTGTGATAATCTTTCCATATTTCTTTCATTTCGTTGGGTTGAGGTTGACTTGTCTTGGTGGGAATAGAAAAGTGTCATCACTTCTATTTTTGGGTCGCGACACCTTTAAACTAGCTTCTTCAACTCTTGTGTCCCTTCAGACTGTTGTATCCCTTCAGTTGCGTCTCTTCAGAAGCTACCTATAAAAACTAGGCAAATCATACATGTTGTTGTATCTTCTTCTCCGTGACAAATTTCATCCCTAATTTTTGTGGAACTTCGTTAATTACTTGGAACTCTACTTTGTATCTTCACCAAAAAAATATGGTCCACATAAAGTTGCTTAAACAATATAGAATGAAATATAAAATATGTACTAAATTGGGTGTTAAGAAGAGGAATAATAAAAAACATAGAAAATTTATGGTTTAAAAATGTTAGAGAATCCTTCTATTTATAACAACGAAGGGTAGTATGAACAAGTGCTTGTTGTGCCTTATCAGAAAAGTCACAATCTTTTGAAAAAGTCACATATCTTTGAAAAAGTCACAATCCTTCGAAAAAGTCACAATTCTTTGAAAAAGTAACAACCCTTCAGAAAAGTCACAACTCTTTGGAAAAGTAACAACCCTCCAGAAAGGCACAACTCTTCGGAATGCCACAACCCATTGGAAAAGTCGCAATCTTTCAATGTGAAATGGTGTCTTCTTTAAATATATTTTTTATATTATAATATAAATAAATAAAGAATAATACTAAATTGGGTATTTTAAGAAGGAGAAGGGAGAATAGAAAACTTCAAAAATTCATAGTTTAAAAATATAAGGGAACTCCTCTATTTATAGCCAACAAAGGTATATGAACATGTGCTTATTGTGCTTTATCCAAAAAGTCACAACTTTTCAGAAAAGTCACACCTCTTTAGAAAGGTCACAACTACTTCAAAAAGTCACAACTCTTTGGAAAAGTCATAATCATTTACAATAGTCACAACTCTTCTGAAAAGTCACAACCCTTTGAAAAGATCACAAGGAGAAGTCTTAACTTAAAAGTCACAACCTTTTGAAAAAATCACAACTCTTCGAAAAAGTTTCAACCCTTCAATGTGAAAATGTGTATGCTTTTAATATATTTTATAATACAATATTTAAATATATGTAATATATATAAAAGGTGAAAGATAAACTAATTGGATATTTTATATTGGATGTATTATAATAATGTAACATTCATGTAAGAGAGTTCATGCTTTTAAAGTAGTATAGATAGATAGATAGATGGATAGATAGATGTTATCATGTATTGTTCACATATTGCTTCTTAACCTTTCACATTCTTTATTTAGAAAAGTTTAAATATTTTAATTACTATTTTTCTGTTCTTTGTTAATGGTTAATACATGACAAAGTTGGGGAATCTCGGTTATTAAGACTACTACTACTTGTAACCTTTCTTGATTCTTCTAATTACTTGTAATTGCATTTATTTCCTATATTTTTTTCCAGCTTGTGCCCTCCAGAATAACAAACATGTGACTTGATTGTGTATAATTCAATAGTTTTATTTTCTTTTCTTTTTTTATAAAAAATAATGTATTTCAAAATATTTTCAGTTTTTAAAATATGGTTAAAAGAAGTTTTAAAAACTTACTGAGATCTTTTTTATGATTTACTAGCTCTAGAAAAATCAAGGAATACACATTTGAGAATACGAGGTTTTGATATCTTTCACATGATAGATTTATTATGGCATATTTAGGGATTTATTAGGGGTTTGCATCGGTCGGCTTGATTCGATTTTATATATTATCGGTTCTATTTATCGGTTTTTGATTTTTAAATACCCTAAACCAATAAGAACTTTTTTGAACAGTTTTCGATTTATCAATTTTTGTCCTTAACAGTCCGGTTTTTCAATTTAACCAATGAGACAATGCTTATAAAACAATTATATGATTTTCTAATATATTTGACGCGAAAAGACAATAATGTAACTTTACAAATGCTCATAAAATAGAAACAATAATAACTAACATGAAAAAAACTATCTAGTGTAACACAAAGAAAAATTAAGAGGAATAGGGTTCTTACTTTAGGTTTTGACGTTTTGTATAATGTGAAGTTGTGAAGTTGTGAACTCAAAGTCATTGTTTAGTGTGAATTTAAGGCTAATGGACAAAGACAATATATAGTAAGGTATTGAGATTAATATTTAATATTTATATACAGGTAAAAGTAGTAAATTACTACAGTCTTAATGGGTTATCAGTTTATCTAGTAACCTAATGTTAAAAACTAATATCGAATCGATAACATGATTTTTTTTTCTAAAACCATTAAAAACCGTTAATCTTATAACCCAATAGCACCAAATCAATAACACTTTTTTTGGTTTGATTTATAGGTTGGTTCGGTTTTTGTGCACCCCTAGTGCTTATGTACAATGACATAGAAGAACAAGGAAAACTAGCTTCTATTGGCTAAAGAATGAATAATAGGTCATCAAATTGAGTACAATATACTTTGCACACACATATACCAAAATACAGAGAATGTGATAACTGACTAATTTATGAAAAATATTCAATATTGAGAAACCAATTATATCAAACAACAAATACTATAATTGAAAATATGTAGAAGATAAAATTCATTAAAGAGTAAGAATTTTACAATATTTCAAGTTCTTAATATATGTGACAATACCAAATTTCTAATATTAAGATATTAGAAAATGATCATTCATCATGTTAATGGGTCATGGATACCGCGCTAACAGTAGATAAGTTATCTAGTAAATATATAATATATTTCTAACACAATTTTAATAGAGTAACACATAAACTTATTTGAATATTTAAAACTAAGGTAAAATACACTTTTTAACATTGTTAATAAGATATATATATATATATATATATGGAAATAACATTTTATTCTGCTTCTGTTTTTTTTTTAAGAAGCAATATAGATATATATGTGTATATATATAGATATATATGTGTATATATATAGATATATGTATGTAGATATATGTATGTAGATATATGTATGTATATATATAGATATATGTAGGCTTAAGTCATCTGCTGCCCCCTAAAGTTGTCCTCATAATTCACTTAAACACCTCAATTATGGCTTGTATCTATTGAACACCTAAATTATTTAAAGCATGTGTCTATTAAGCATAAAATGTTGATGTGGCAAAATAAGTGCATCTCACTGCATTGAAGCACGTGAACAGGTCCCAAACTTTTTTATATTTTTTTTATTAATAATAAACTTGTACCTTTTTTCCTTCTTATGACACATGGCATTGCATTAATTATAATAACTAAAAATAAACTTTTATTCAAAATGATGTCTTATAATATCCCAAAAAAAAAAACCCACCCCCAACCCCACTCCTATAGGTTATACCAGCAGATGTATTCTTCTTCGCCCCATTTTAATCATTTTAAACTCTGTTTTGGTTCTTCATTTTTTATTTTTCGGTTTTTATATAAAAAAAAACTGAATCTGCTAAGTGCTAATCGAATTTGCAAGAATGAAAAAAAAAATCGGACATCAGAGTTATAAAGGCAACTTCCGTCCGACTCTATTTTCGGTCACTTCGATCAACAAACATCACCAGCCATTAAAGTTATAAAATAATATCTGAAAATTTGATATAATTCATTTGAATCCTCATGATTTCTCTTCGTCATCGATTTCAAAATAATTTATCAAGTCAACATATTTTTCACAATAATCACTCCATTAATCTATCATGCTTCATAATTTATTTTATTATTTGTATTTGACTTAATTTCCATAGCTCATAATTTATTAAAAGAAGAAAAATAGAAGTTAATGTCTTCGGGGGAATAGAAAATAGTGGGTGACAACGGATGAAGAAGAAGCTGAAAGGGCAAATAATTAGATGGGTGGGGAGAGATTTGCTTTTTTCTTTCTTTTTTGTTGTTGTTGCCGCATGAGGTGCCGACGTTAGGGGAAGAAGAAGAAAGGTCGGTGGGTTCTTGTGGGGGGTGGGGGGAGGAATTTGTTTTTCTTTCTCTTTGTTAATCAATTTTTTGAATTATTAAATGTTGGAATTAAAAATAAATGAAAATTCATTAGATTGGGCCGATGTGCCACATGCTGAAGTCTTATTGGTTACTTTTTCAAGACAACACCACATTTTAAAAGCTTTATTATCGTTTTGTGTTCAATAAGTACATATTCCTTAATATTAGAGTGTCTAATAGGTACTAGTCATAGTTGAGGTGTCGAAGTGAATTATGAGGACAACTTTAGGAGCCCACAGATGACTTAAGCCATATATGTATGTATGTAGTTATATGTATGTATATATATAGATATATGTATGTATTCATACATATATATCTATCTACATACATACATATATCTATATATATACATACATATATATATCTATGTATATACATACATATATATTTATATATGTTTCAATGCATGCGTGAATATATAACTAAAATATTTTTAACACAAATGCATTATAAGTATTAAATGTGAATTTCAACCATTTCAATATTGAATCCATCATAATGTAAAATATTGAATTCAAATTGTATTACAAATATACAATTTATATTTAGTACAGTTGAAGTACACTTAAGTATAACTTTTTCAGAGTTTAAGCTTGTCTTCTCCGGTGAATCACCATCACCATACCATTAGCGGATTACCAATAGCTCAAAGTCAGCACACAGTTCTCCCTCTGTCACGACTCAAATTCACATGTCATCATGATACCTATGTTCCGAACTGATAAATAACCCAACCCACTAGTTTTATCAATTTAACTACATAAATAAGGTGAAAAGATAAAACATAAGAAAAATATTTCAAAACATAAGTCTTTCATAAGTATAAAATGCGAAAAACGTAAATACCATCCAAAGTTTTGGTGTCATAAACACAAGAGCTTCTAAAATACGGTGTAGTCTGAAACTAAAATGACAAGTCTAAATGCAAGAAATATCCTATCTGAATATTAAAATAACAGAATAAATAAGTACATAGAGGGAGGTGTGTGCCAAGGAACAGACAAGTAGCTCATCATAACTCCAAGAAAATCCAAGCTCGGACTAAAAAAGCTCAACGAGATGCGCTCGTATTTGAAATTAGATCGGCACCACAAAAGAGCGCAACAAATGTAGTATAAGTATGAAACCACGTGTACCTAGTATGTCTGATAAACCGATAATGAAAAAATAGTGACATGAGTATATAAGAAAATCATCTTTAATTTTACAAGTCTACATAACTTATCAGTCAAGTTTCATCAAATAGGGATATTCAAATGTCACGTAATGTCCAACCACCAACGAAGCACATAATCAAACAAAAACAAATGATGTTATGAGATGTAATACAATGAAACACCATGAAATGATATTTCTCACATGTCAAGTATTCTCTCAATTGTCTATACACGATACTTCTCGAAAATACATCAAGAGTTCGTGACCAATGAGGACTCGTGAGGTCCATATACTGACATGGACGATCTCCACATGTGTGCATGGATGATCTTAACACACTATCATAAAATCAAATAATTCTTAGGACATATGATCTCCATGTGCCCAACTTAAAATCATAAATTGATCTCAACATGGATGATCTTCCCTTGTCAGACCTCAACTCATACTCAATCTCATGTTAATGCATGTGCACAATATAATGTCAACAAAATAGGGGATGATGATAGATCTCAATCAATCAAATGTCAGTATGACATATATTCACATCAAACGAGATATGCAACCCTACCAAATTCAATATTCTGGAATCAATGTAGCAGTTGAAATTTCCATATGAGGTTATCTCCACAAAAAGTGGGTCTCACCCCTAAACTCCATTTTAAGACAAAATCCACAAGGAAACTCGAAATCAGCCTAGAAACCTTGGGATCCAAACGAAGGGTTGTTAAAGACCAAACTCAACATTCTGGAGCTAATCACGCAGACAAAATTCTCATCCAAACTCATTTACTTAGAATGTTGACTAAAATATAACTTAGGCCTTAACTGAAAGTTAAAATACCTAATTGCACAGACTTACATTGAAAGCCTTGGAGTGGTTCTGTAATACCTCAGAATTTGGAAAAAAGAAAAGAGGGACAAAAGATGGCCAGTGATTCAAGTCCACAGGACAAGTCTACGGTTCGTAGAAAGCTCTATGGGTTGTAGACCAGTCTCTTAGGAAGTGGGAAAGATAATTTGAAAATCAAGTTCCAGTAACTCATTCGATGATTGACCAGGACGGTCCGTTGAATTTTTCTACAGACTATAGTAAGGTCCCGTAGAAGGGTCCAACACCTAGTGAAATTTTGAGTTAAAAGTTGAGGTCTACGGAAGGGGTCTATAAACCATAGAAAGTGTTACGTTCCGAAGAAATAAGTCGTAGGAATTGCCTTTGATTTTAGGCCCAGTCACCTAACCTACGGTTGATTAGTATGGTCTGTAGGAATTTCTACAGTCTGCCGGTCGCAACCATAGGTTTGTCCGATTGTTATTTTTAAAGGGGTATTTGGGTCTTCTCCTATGTGATTATGTAAGATCCTATACTTTTTTTTCTCTGTTCTTGTATAATATATGTGGCGTAGTATGGCGTGGTTGTATGAGGTGTATATGACTTGGTATAGTACATTGGAGATGAAGATTGAAAACGGGTGGCAATATCAAGGAACTAAACTAATGTTTTAGGTCAAAGGGACCCCTCAAACAAAGTTTGAGATTAAAGAAATGGCTCGAGTAGTGAAACTAAGGTCGGCAAAAGTTATCGAAGTTTCTCTAACAAAATTTTCTTAAATTTGGGTCAAATGTCTTGGATATTTTCTCCTAATATAGAAAAAGTTACAAAGCCCACGACCTATCAAATCGAATGCCTACAAGTCTAGTTTGCAACACACAAAACCCCATATCCAACCGACATCAGAGGAAGAAGTTATGAGGGGTTTACTACGGACTACCTCGGTAGAATCTGAGTGGCAAACCAGGTGGGGTAAAAAGTATGGTATGTCAGCTTACTCAAAGTTTTAACCCATAAAAGAATATATTTTCACTTCCTAACCAGAAAGAAATCTGAACTGAGGGTTCTAATGGAGTTATTGCATGATGAAGGCTAGTTTTTACCAATTTCTACCATTAAAGGTTGCCCCCGTGCCTAGAAATGTGATTCTACACGTGGCAATCGTTTCCCCTTCTATTAGTTGTGTTTGGTGCTAATTTTTGAAGACATAAATTGGTAGTTATTGGTGTTTCTTCAAGGTTTACACTTGGTTTGCTAAGGTAATCATCTTGGGACTCTTTTATGATTATTTTTACGAAGTTCTACTGACGTTTCGTCAAGTTGGGGCCATATGGCAAATCTGCCTATTTAAGCTCAATTATGAATTGTTTATAGGGGTGTACCAGCTATGTATATATAGTGTTTGCGAAGGTTAGGATGAAAGGAACAACTTTTGTGAAGAAACTATGGGCATTCGAGCGTTAATTGGAAATATGTGTTAAGGCTAAGCTCCGTCCTTCATTTTAGCACGACTCCTAGGAAATTCCTAAAACACCAAATGTGATATTTTGCTACTCTCTTGCTAGAAAGGCCTTCTATGAAAGGCATTGGAATCTCAACTGGATTATTTACATAATTCTAGTATTTTGATATTTCACTCATTCGGATAAATAAGGTATTCGACATCTACATGTCATTTTATTGGTTTCGTTGATTATATGTCCATATGTATGAATTCTTATTCTTCTTTTGGTGGTGTGACTTAAAAATATTATGGTAGGCCTTTGTTATTTGTAACCAGCCCCCTTTCCCCACTAAAGTTTATTATGAAATATCTTTAAAATAACACAAGATTTTCAACACACTCAAATATAACTTAAATGTTTAATCTATTAGAACACTTGATTTTTGAAATACTTCTTTTATAAATTATCTAGGAACCAAGTATATCACCTTAAACTTGTTATGAACATCTTCAAGGTTAGGTTATCTTTCTAAAGGTTGAGCAAGGTTTTCAAGCTTATTGGGAAGTACATATGAGGTTTCATGAGATGGTTAAATGTCATACGAAAGTGATTACGGGGTTATGAGAACAAGAGTACAAATGGTAAAAGATTGGCAACATGACAACAGTAACATATATGCATTATAAATCCATGACATGACATGCTTTGCATTCTACTCCCGAGCAATAATTGAGAGGTATAGGCCCTATTGCCTATATTTATACGTATGAGACACCGATCGCCACAGGTTGAATAATATGATGTCGGTTAGCAACCGAGAAGCACCACCATTGCTAGAATTTTGTTGGGTATGTCATGCATTTGCATATATATATAATCACGACATACGATCATACCATGCATAATTAAATAGTAGGAGCCCAAATATCAGCCATGGAGATTATTTGTGTTTCAGTTGGTATCTTTTTTACCCCTTTACAGTAGCTATTTATGATTCTACTTTCTGCTTTACATACTAGTACATTATTATTCGTACTGACGTCCCATTACTTGGGGATGCTGTTTTTTGTTTCGTGCGAGAAGGTTCAGGCAGGGATACCCGCTACGATTCGGGTTCAGATGTGAGTTGGTAAGCTCCATCTTATCTTGGTGCTATCAGAGTATGTTTACTTTTGTTGTACAGTTTGGGTATACTAGGGGCCTTGTCACGACAGTTCTTATGTCACTCGTAGAGGCTATTGTCATGTATATATATGTGTGTGTAAGTAGGTATGTCTTCAGTTGCGGCCTCGTCGGCTAGCTAGTACATCTTTATTTATTTTTTTGCTTGTCCACCATTATTTGTATGGGTTATTGTCATACAGGTCATGACCTTCATGGTCCAGGCTTCTCATTCCAGATGTTGTGATGCCTGATCATTTTGTCTCACAGTTTGGTTAGCTAGTATGTTTTAGTGTCTAACTCGACTAGTTAGGTTATCGAGTGCCAGTTATGCCTCCCTCTTTTGGGGCGTTACAAACATGGTATAGGAGTAGTTCGTATCCCAGGGCTTCATAAGCCGTGTCTAGTAGAGTCTGGTTTATGAATGTGTTGTGCACCACAGTTATAATTAAGAGAATACATGGCATTTATGAAAGGTTAATTTCATTCAACTGATAGATCATGCTATAGTGAAAAAGTATAAGAACATATGATATCCAAATCGTGCTTTATGTTTCTTATCTAACAGGTTCCACTCGCTCCAGAGATGGCACATCGAGAGATAGGTATAGATCCAACGGAAGGTACTAGTTGTTCCCCACCGGGTCAAAAGGATAGATTTCCCTCAAAGGCCCATAGTGAATCACCAGTACCCCTAGTACTAGCCTCTTCGAAACCTGTTGACGCTCGAAGAGATGCAGTACCCACAGCATCACCAGTTCCATTGGTACTAGAGAAAGCTAGGGACACAGGACCTCCAGTACCTATTGTTCCTCCACTAGAGACTGGGGAGTGGGGGATGAGGGAGGCAATTCAGTTGTTTACTAGGATGGTTTCTATTCATGAGCGATAATTAGAGTCAGGAGTAGATACTCAGAGAGATCGGTCAGGAAGCTCAAAGGTACGAGAGTTTCTACATTTGGCTCCTCCGTTATTTATGGGATCTTGTTCTACTAAGGATCCCCTAGACTTTATAGACCGTATATATATATATATATATATATATATATATATATAGTATTGAGGATGATGCATGCCTCCGTCATAGAGGATGTGGAGTTGGCTTCTTTTCGGCTACGTGATGTAGCCATTCTTTGGTATGCGGTATGTGAGATATCTAGAGGACCAGATGCTCCGCCAATAGAGTGGGAGGACTTCTCTGAGGCCTTTCTATCCCACTATTTGCCACGGGAGGTTCAAGAGACCAGCCTTGACCAGTTTATCAATCTGAAGTAAGGGAATATGCGTGTCATGGATATAGCAACAAGTTTAATTCTTTGGCGAGATATGCACTAGATATTGTATGTACCATGAGAGCGAGAGTCCATCATTATGTGGATGGTTTGGCAGATCATCTGATCAGAGATTGCAGGGTAGTATCCCTATCAGATGATGTGGATATTTGCAGCATATAGGCTTTCACTCAGACTATAGAGGACCTTTCTCGATTGATTCATGATACCCAAAGGGATAGGGAGCAGAGTAAGAAGGCCCATACTATAGGGTCCTATAGGGAGGCACATGTTTATTTTAACCCCCCATTCCATCGATATCCATATCAGCCAGCAGGTAGTGTCTCACCATAGGTGCAGAGACATTAGTTTGATCGTTATAGTAAGTCAGGACTAGGTTAGAGCTCAACCCAGCCCGAGGGTCGTCGACAGAAGCGTTTCGTACAGATAAGACATCCCACTCCTCTATGTACATAGTGTGGTAAGCCGCACACTAGGCATTGAAGAAAAGGTTCAGGTGCAATTTATCATTGTGAGCAGACAATACATTTTATTAGTCGGTGCCCATGATTGAGCAGAGGTGAGCAAGCTTTGACTTCAGGACCCACAACAACCTCTTCACCCTCAGTCCATGCCCCGCGACCAGGACCACAGTTTACTCAAGTTCGTGGTAGAGCGAGAGGTAGTTGAGATACATTAGGTTCGATCGGTGGCTTGAACTGTTTTTATGCACTCATAGGCAGACATGATTCAGAGGCATCCCTTGATGTTGTCACATATTTATTGTCAATATCTTCTCAAGTTGTTTACTCATTGATAGACCCTGGCTCTACATTTTCATATATTACTCCATTTATTACTAGTAGGCTTGAGGTTAAATCTGAGCTTTTTCCACAAGCAGTTGAGGTGTCTACGCCGGTTTGCGACTCTATTTTAGCTTGTCGTGTCTATCGAGGTTGTACAGTGTTAATTAATGGTTGTCCAACCTCCACAGATTTAGTTGAGTTGATTATGCTAGAGTTTGATGTTATTATGGGTATGGATTGGTTGGCAGCTTGCTATGCTAATATTGATTGCCGTGTAATGATAGTCAAATTTTACTTTCTAGGTGAGCCAGTCCTTGAGTGGAAAGGTAATGCAGTCACACCCAAGGGTAAGTTTATTTCATACCTTAGGGCTCAAAAGTTGATTGCTAAAGGTTGTATATACCACATGGTTCATGTAATGGATATTGATAAGGAGCCCACAATTCTTCAGTAAATTCCTATTGTGAATGAATTTCCGATGGTACTCCTTGATCATCTTCCAGGAATTCCACCAAATAGGGAAATTGATTTTGCTATAGAAGTCACTATTAAGAATAAATATCCTCTTTCACGGTTTGATGACTTATTCGAGTTGTTACTAGGTGCCAAATGCTTTTCCAAGATCGATTTGCGGTCTAGTTACCATCAACTGCGAGTAAGGGAAGTTGATATCCCAAAAACAACATTTAGGATGAGGTATGGACATTTTAAATTCCTTGTCATGTCTTTCGGGCTTACAAATTCCCCAGTAGGCTTTATGGATCTTATGAATGGGGTCTTCAAACCATTCTTGGACAAATTTGTGATTGTGTTTGTGTTTGTTGATGACATTCTTATATATTCATGGTTGGAAGCTGAGCATGCAGACTTGCGAGCTATATTGCAGACTCTCCAAGATTGCAAGTTATATGCTAAATTCTCTAAATGTTATTTTTGGCTAACTTTAGTAGCTTTTCTTAGTCATGTTATACTAGTGAGGGTATTAAGGTTGATGGAAAAAAGATTGAAGCACTGATAACTTGGTTGAGGCCCTTGAATCCAACATAGGTTCACAACTTTTTAGGCTTGGCAGGGTATTACCGAAGGTTTGTGGAGGGATTCTCTTCTATCTCTGTACTAGTGACAAAATTGACACATAAGGCAACTACGTTTTAGTGGACCAAGGAATGCGAGCAAAGCTTTAAGGAACTAAAGAAAAGGCTTACCACAACACCTATCCTAACTCTTCTAGATGGAAATGAGGGCTATGTTGTTTATTGTGATGCTTCAAGAATTTGCCTAGGTTGTGTTCTTATGCAGGATGGTAAGGTTATCGCATACACCTCTAGACATTTGCGAAAACATGAGAAGAATTATCCTACACATGATCTTTGGCGGTAGTAGCTATACATTGTTCATATTGATATTTTTACCGACCACCAGAGCCTTCAGTATTTACTTAAGTAGAGGGAGTTGAACCAACAATAAAGGAGATGGCTAGAATTGTTAAAGGACTACGATGTTGACGTTTTATATCATCCCGACAAAGCTAATGTTGTTGTTGATGCACTCAGTCAGAAGTCCATGGGTAGTCTAAGTCATGTTGATACTGATAAGGCTGAAATTACAAAAGACCTATGCCAGCTAGCTAATTTGCAAGTACGCTTGGTAGATGCAAGAGGCGGAGGTGTTGTCGTTCAGAATATGGCAGAATCTTCCTTTGTTACTGAAGTGAAAAGGTGACAACATGAAGATCCCGAGCTTAGGAAACTGAGGGAAAGAATTCCATAACAGTAATAACCTTTATTTGAGCTAACTGGAGATGGAGTCCTTAGATGCCAGGGTCGCTTATATGTACTGGTAGTTGGAGAGCTCCATTCAAAGATTCTTTTAGAGACCTATTATTCTAGGTATGCAGCTCACCCTGGAACGACAATGATGTATCGGGAGATTCGACAGATTATTGGTGGAATGGCATGAAAAAAGATATTGTGGAGATGGTAGCTGTAACATCAGAGGCCGGGAGGCCTAACCCAGCATATTGAGCTTCCGTTATGGAAATGGGACATGATAAATAAGGACTTCATCACTGGTTTGCCTCGCACTCCATGAAGGTATGATTCCATTTGGGTAATTATCGATAGGCTGACGAAATCTGCTCATTTACTGCTAGTTAGGACAACATATTCAGCTGAAGATTATGCAAAGCTTTACATTTAGGAGATTGTTCACCTTCACGGAGTTCCATTATCTCTTATCTCAGATCGAGGGGCTCAATTTACATCACATTTTTGGAGATAGTTTTAGAAGGGTCTAGGCACTCAGGTAAATCTTAGCACCACTTTTCATCCACAAATGATGGACATGCAGAACGTAATAGTCATACTTTTGAGGATATGTTACGTGGTTGTGTGCTGGATTTTAAAGGAAGTTGGGATCAACATCTACCTCTTATCGAGTCTGCTTATAATAACAACTTTCAAGCTAGTATTCAGATTGCCCTTTACGAAGCACTATATGGGCGGAAGTGTAGGTCACAAATCGGTTGGTTTGATCTCGGGGAAGCAGAGTTTCTAGGTCCCAATCTAGTCCAACAAGCGATTGAAAAGGTTAAGCTTATTAGAGATCGGCTTCATACAGTAAAGTGTTGGCAGAAGTCTTATGCAAATGTTCGACGATGGAACTTATAGTTTGATGTAGAAGATTGGGGTTTCTTGAAAGTATTTCCTATGAAGGGCGTCATGCGATTCAGAAAGAAAGGGAATCCTAGTCCTAGGTACGTTGGACTGTATAAGATTATTCAGAAGATCAATATGGTGGCATACGAGATTGATTTGCCTTCAAAATTTGAAACAGTCCATTCAATATTTCATGTATCTATGTTGCGGAAGTGCATTAGAGATCCTTCATGTATTTTGCCAATTCAGAATATTCACATTGCTGAAGATATATCTTATGTAGAGGTACCAATAGCTATTTATGATCGCCAAGTAAGAAAGTTTCGAACTAAAAAATTAGCTTCGTTGAAAGTGTTGTGGAGAAATAATAACGTCGAGGAAAGGACTTGAGAAGTGGAAGAGGGAATAAGGAAAGAGTACCCCCAACTATTTACGATTAAAGGTGAGTCACATTTTGATAATTAACAATTATTTCTTCCCAATGAATTAATTATATTTTAAGTAGCTTGAAAGTGAAATTTATATCTCTTCTTACGAGATAGCTATACGAAGCTTGGTAGTTGGAATTTTCAAAATTTAACTTTAGGTTTGCGACTTTAACAAATATAGACTCACAAATAAATTCATATGAAAAGAAAACTCAAACAAGGGATTGTGTAGATCCATTCGCGGGTGAATGTTCATAAGGGAGGGGGGAGAGAATGTAAGATCCCATACTTTTTTCTCTATTCTTGCATATTATATGTGGCATAGTATGACGTGGTAAAATGAGGTGTATATGAATTGGTATAGTAAATTGGAGATGAAGATTGAAAATGGGTGGCAATATCAAGGAACTAAACTAATGTTTTAGGTCAAAGGGACCCCTCAAACAAAGTTCGGGATTAAAGAAATGGCTCGGGTAGCACTTCACCATTTTAAAAGGTTTAAATTATTCCATACCTTGGGGATAAGCCTATGAGTCTCTAACATGATAAGAGTAATATGTTACAAGGTATTACAATATCACAATGGTTCTATGCTAAGTTTTGAAGTCAAGAAAATTAGCGAAACTAAGGTCGGCAAAAGCTATTGAAGTTTCTCTAATAATTTTTTTTTAACTTTTGGTCAAATGTCTTGGATGTTTACTCCTTATATATAAAGAGTTACAAATCCCATGACCTATTAAATCAAAGGCCTATGAGTCTAGTTTGCAACACACATAACACGTATCCAACCGATATCGGAGTAAAAAGTTATGAGGGTTTTACTACGGACTGCCTGGGCAGAATTTGGTTCGCGAACTGGGTTGGGTAAAAAATATGGTCTGTCGGATTACTCGAAGTTTTAATCCATAAAAGCATTTCTTTTAACTTCCTAACCAGAAACAAAGCTGAAGCAAGGTTTCTAATGGAGGTATTGCATGATGAAGGTTAGTTTTTAGCGATTTCTACCATTAAAGGTTACCCCTATGCCTAGAAACATAATCCACGTGGCAATCATTTTTCCCTTCTATTAGATGCGTTTGAATCTAGTTTTTGAAGATATAAATTGGTAGTTATTGGTGTTTCTTGAAGGTTTACACTTGGTTTGCTAAGGTTATCATCTCAGGACTCTTTTATGATTGTTTTTATGAAGTTCTATGGACGTTTCGTCAAGTTGGGGCCATATGGACAATCTGCCGATTTAAGCTCAATTATGAATTGTATATAGGTGCATACCAACTGTGTATATAGTGTTTGCGAAGCTCTGGACGGAAGAAAAAACTTTCGTGAAGAAACTACAGGCAATCGAGCGTTCATTGGAAATGTATGTTAAGGCTAAGCTCTATCCTTCATTTTAGTACGACTCATGGGAAATTCCTAAAACACCAAATGTTATATTTTGCTATTCTCTTGCTAGAAAGACCTTCTATGAAGGACATTGGGATCTCCGCTGAATTATTTACATTATTCTAGTATTTTGATATTTCACTCGTTCGGATAAATAGGGTATTCAACATCTACGTGTCCTTTTATCGGTTTCGTTGATTATATGTCCATATGTATGAATTCTTATTCTTCTTTCGGTGGTGTGACTTAAGAATATTACGGGGGACATTTATTATTTATAACCAGCCCTCTTTCCCCACTAGAGTTCATTATGAAAAATCTTTAAAGTAACACACGATTTTCAACACACTCAAATATAACTTAAATGTTTAAAATATTAGAACACTTAATTTTTGAAATAGTTCTTTTATAAATTATCTAGTAACCAAGTATAGGAACTAAGTAAATCACCTTAAACTTGTTATGAACATCTTCAAGGTTAGGATATCTTTCTAAAGGTCGAGTTAAGGTTTCAAGCTTATTCAGAAGAACATATGAGGTCCCATGAGATGATTACATGTCATACGAAAATGATTACGACGTTATGAGAACAAGAGTACAAATGGGCCAAAATTGGCAACATGAAAACGGTAACATATATGCATTATGAATCCATTACATGATATGCTATACATTCTACTCCCTAGATATAATCGGGCGGTATGGGGCCTATTGCCTATATTTATACGTATGAGACATTGATGGCCACTAGTTGGCGAATATGATGTCGGTTAGCTACCAAGAAGCACCACCATTGCTATCATTTGTTTGGGTATGTCGTGCATTTGCATCTATATATATGTATTCATGATATACAATTATACAAGCATACCATGCATATTTAAATAGTAGGAGGCCAAATGTCAGCCATGGAGATTATTTGAGTTTCAGTTTCAGGTGGTATCTCTATTACTCTTTTGCAGTACCTACTTATGATTCTAATTTTCACTTTACATACCAGTATATTTTTATTCGTACTGACGTCCCATTGCCTAGGGACACTACTTTCTATCTCGTGCGAGCAGGTTCAGGCAGGGATTCTGATCGACCCACCCGCTAGGATTCGGGTTCAGTCGTGTGTTTTTAAGCTCCATCTTATCCTAGGGTTATCATAGGATGTTTACTTTTGTTGTACAGTTTGGGTATAGTTGGGGCCTTGTGTAACACCTCAAAAATAAGATTAGGATTGAACAAGAGATAAGGACAAACTACAGATGGGGTCCACGGGCAGTGAAGAGGACCACGACCCGTCATCTTGTTCGTGGTTGTGCACCCAGCAAAAAGTGAAAGACCACGAACCACTAAATGATCCATAGAGCTCCACACGGGCCGTGTAGTGGCATGTGAGGGGGACACAAAACCACCATGGCTACTGTGAAGGACCATAGAACACTAGATGGTCCATGGAGGTTCACAAGAGTTGTGAAGTGGCTTGTTAAAGAGGCTTAAAACACTTTGAGGTTTTGGTCAACTTCAAACAACCATATCTTTCACCACAATATTAATTAGGTGGTCCACGACCTATCAAATTAAAGGTCTTTTAGTCCTCTTTCCAACGCTACCAAGTTTTCCTAGTTTCGAGCCCGAAATAAAAATTTATGCTTATTTACGGAAGATCTGTCAGGCAGCGCATCTTCACGAACTGCTAGACGGGCCTTGGTTATCATGACGGCCTGTGAAGCCTATCTAAAATCCACTTTGGCAGCATTTAAGTTAGGGTCGCATTGGTCCTTTTCCCACGCATTTGGTAATTAAACTATATCGTTTAATGCTTAAACTACGTCTTTTTACTCAGTCTAAGCATAGTGAACTAGTCAGAAACTACCTAAATCCCTCATTCTCCTAAAATCAGCTAACTTAGAACAAAAAAAAGAGAAAAGAAGTAATAGTTTTCCCAAGAACAAGAAGAGGTCTTCTTCAAGTTCTGCCCCAAAATCCAAAGGGTTTCTCCATAGATTTCGTCACTAGGTATGTGAGATTCACTAGTGGGTTCCTTTCACCTATTAGGTCCCTAGAATTCAATCAGTTATTCTATTCCTCATAAACTGTTTGTACCTAAGGTTTCTAGATTTTGAAAATTTATTGTGATTTTAGCTGTTAATGTTACCATGATCTAAATAACATGATTCTTGGTGATTTAGTGTAATTTGCATGTATATAATTTAGAACCATAGCTTGTATCAACTATCAACTCATGAATTATACTTGCTAGGTAGATCAATTAGAAAATCATGCTTTAGAAATTGAATGCCATAACTTTTAGTATATTTATGTGCATTCCTAGATGAAATTTCAACATTTTGAGCTACTCAATAGTTCAGTGCATTTTAGCTTTTCATTCAGTTGGGAATAGACTTAGCACCGAGTTGGATTAGGGTTCAGCGTACCCTCACAGTCCCAAAACTACGTGCCAACATAGGTTTAGAAGTCCCCTCTGTTGGGGATCAATTTTAGTGATCACGCCACAGCCATGCCTCTATACCCCTAACAAGGTATATTGGGTCCTTTCAATGGAGAGTATACATCGGACTCCACGTTTAGCTCACGTGGTTTATGTCGGTTAATAGTAGCTCCCACAGTCATACTCTTACTGCATTGACCATGTTATCAACATTCACTTCAATATTCAATTCAGCATATTAGTTACATGATTAGAACTTGGTCATTGCATTTAGTTTAGATTTCAGTTACACTTCCGTATAGTCTATTTCCATAATCATTATTATATTGCTCAGTTATATCCTTGTTCAACTTAGTATCTATATCCTGCATGCTTAGTACATTCCAAGTACTGACGCATACTTTGTGTTACATTATTTTATGATGTCGTTCCAAGCACTCAACATCCAAATCACGCTTAGTTCGATTCTCAGCTTATATTCATCAACTTAAGTGGTGAGTCCTCATAGTTCGAGGACATTTCGTTATGCTTGATTTATTTAGTTACTTTCATTCTTTTCAGTATTTTTAGAGTTAGCTGAGGACTTGTCCCAACAACTCATCAGTAGTAGAGGCTTTGAGATATAGAATCAGTATTCAGTTTTTTTGGGTTGTTTCCCCTTGATACGTTTAAATTTATTCTCATTTGAAGTCCTTAGTTTTGACTCAGTTATTAGTTATGCTTCTGCTTATCTTTTTTGTCTATCTAGTATGTTTGTTATATGCTAGACTTAGGGTTAGCTTGGAGTTACTAATGATTTTAGGTCCTGTGTTATGTCTAGGGGTAGCATCGGGGAGTGACAAACTTGGTATCAGAGCATTAGGTTCAATAGTCCTAGGGTGTCTGAAAGCCGCACTAAGTAGAGTCTCTTTCGTGGGTGTGAAGCGTGCCACATCTGTAAGGGGGAGTCTACAAAGTGTTCTAAGAAAAACTTCACTTTTTTTCCCATTCTTATCGTGCGTGAGGTGTGATTCAACTTCTCCCTCCTAATCCATCGTTATACATTTCAGATCATGCCACACAGAATTCTAATGCTCGCAATGCTAATATAGTTTCTCTAGTCCCGAACCATGAGGTTACGAATGTAGAGTTCCGCAATGCGATCCAACTTTGGCTCAGACCGTACCTAATCAAATCAATCACTAGGACTAAGCTCCTGCAAACCCCACTGGTGGATCAGCTGCAGGTAGGGTCTAAGACTTCTTCTTATGAATCCGCTGAAATTTCTAGGGTCAAAGGTTGGTGAGGACCTACAAAATTTCATTGATGAGGTTAAGAAGATTCTTAGAGTAATGCAAGTGACTGGTGCTTGGAGTGTTGAGTTAGCATCCAATAAACTCAAGGATAGGGCTCACATTTGGTTCACGCAGTGGAATGAAAACAGGGGTGAGAATGTAGCTCCTGTGACATGGAACTATTTTACTGGAGATTTTATGGACAGGTTTTTCCCGAGAGAGTTAAGGGAGGCAAAGGCTCAGGAGCTTATGAACTTGAAGAAGGGTTGAATGTCAGTCCAAGAATACGGGCTGCAGTTCACTCAGCTCTCCATGTATGCTCAACATTTGGTTGCTGATTCGAGGGTACAAATGAGCAAGTTCTTGTTTGGAGTATCCGATCTGGTCAAGACCAAGTTCAGGAATCCTATGCTATAAGGAAACATGGATATCTCTAGGCTAATGACTCATGCCATGCAGGTTTAGGGAGATAAGATTAGGTAAATGGGCAAGGATACTAAAAAGGTTAGGATGGGTAACTATAAATACTCTCACCAGTGGTTGGGCGGTGGAAATAGCTCATAGTTTCAACAGAGGTCTACAACCCCAGCACCTTCATTAGCTAGCGCTCCATCCCTCAGGTTTCAACAGGATCAGAAAGGGAGAGCATCATGATCTAAGTCACAGGGGAGTGTTTCAGGTAACCATACATTTCCCACTTGCCCAAAGTGTGGTAAGAACCATCCGAGTGAGTGTCTTGTTGGCAGAGATGGGTGTTTAGGGTATGGCCAGTCTGGTCATAGGTTGAAGGATTTCCCTTTTACCAGGCAAGGACAGGGAGGTAGCAGGGCTCAGTCTACAACTTTAGCACCACCAGCACGTAGCCTCACTCAGCAAGGTGCCCTGTCTGGTAAAGGTGGTAGTCAGTGCCAGAATGGGTTGTATGCTCTCCAGGCTCGCCAGGACCAGGAAGATTCTCCTCATGTGGTCACTAGTACGTTACAAGTCTTTCATTTAGATGTTTATTCATTGCTAGATCCAGGGGCTACACTATCTTTTGTAACTCCCTATATAGAAGTAAACTTCGTTGTCAGTACAAAAACTCTCTTAGAACCCTCTCAGTCTCTACTCCAGTTGGTGACCCAGTTATACCTATACGGGTATATATAAATTGCCCTGTCAATGTTTCCCAGAAATTCACCTTAGCAGACCTTGTAGAGTTAGTGTAACACCTCTGGTCTCAAAATTAAGAAAGTCCAACTTTTCAGAAAAGCTAGTGCCAGTACCAACGGAACAACCAACGGACCGTAGGTAGGACCACGGACCAAAGGTGGGGTTCCGTCGTTAAGCCCCAAATCTTTATAGTCTCTGATCCAAGGTTGGACCTACGGACCGTAGGTTTGACCATAGGTGAAGGTCAATAGCTAGTTAGAGGGAGATTTATGTTGGGTCAACTTCAAACGGTCATATCGTTTGGCATAAAGGAATTAGGTGGCCCATGAACTATCAAATTAAAGATAATAGAATCATCTTTTCAACACCATCGAGTTTGCAATAATCCCATCCCTGAGTAAAAAGTTTTGCTTGTTTTAGTGAAGCCCTGTCAGGATGACTTGACCGACGACCCCTACCTACGGTTGGTGGGTCAATGATGAGTCAGAGATTTGGACTCATTTAGAGCATTGTTTATAGAGATTTAGTGTCCCTAAATGCTCAAATTGTGACAATAACTGATGTTAAATCCTTGATTTTCAGGTACATGGGTTGAGGAACATAGCTAGGACATTAATAGGCAAGACGGACAACACAAGCTAAAAAGAAGAGAAAAAACAAGAATGATGATCGCCGAGAGAACTCGACGGATCGCCAAGTTACTCCTGGATTGCCTAAATTAACAAAACACTGAGCCTGAAATAGGAAAAACTTTGACAAACTACATTTCCCATCAGTGATTCGCCGACTGCATCAGTGAAGGATGACTATGTCTGCGAAAGTACTGATGGAGATCCAGGTGAATGCAGATTGGCGAGCTAAAATACTAAAGGGCGCATCGCGGATTGGAATGAAGATCACGATCTGGATCGCTTAAAATTATTGTGGTTGGAAAGGGAAACGTGAAGAACAAAGGCGAGATGAAAGGATGATCGGCGAGTTGCCGAATGATCGGCGAAGCCCAATTTTCCTCGCCGATCAACCCCAAAAATCTACACCTCAGATTAGTATAAATTGATTTTTTGGGGGAGAGAGAAAGAATTCAGAAATTGTGAGGAACAAAAGATAGAGAGTAAAAACACTGCTATTGTTGATTTCAAGTAATTTTAGCAAGGTCTTTCAATTGGGTTTTGTAATAGAGAAGATATTATTCACTCTTGACCTTCATAATTCATTTACCCAACTATGGAAAATGCGGCAGGTATCTAATTTCATCTTTTTTCTATGATTGGGAAAAACCCCAACCTTGGGGGTTTGACAATGTGACCAATTGTTGCATTTGACTTAATGAGTGTTATTAATTAGTGACTTTTAGTGTTAATTTGAAGTGGGTCTGAGTTATTACTATGGTTTAACTCCAATATTGTATGTTTAATGTAATATATTTTAGAGTTTTATTCTTGCTTGAGAGAGAAGTATAGAGCTAAAGTAGTAATTTGGCATCCATAGCTAGTGGGTCATGACAATTTCAACTTGAGAAAGTTAAACTTGAGATTCAGTCATTGTATCTATCTCGGAAGAGTAGATTTGATGAGATTTTGGGCTAGTCTTCTTATGGATAGTGTTTAGGTTCGAGAGAACTCAGTGGAAATAAGGTAATTATTCGAGAGAAAAGTGCATTAGTCCATTCTACCCATGACGAATTAACATTGTTGGTAATGATGTACACTCGTTGAGTTGAACTCTGCAGTTGGTTAGTCAATCCCCCAAGCGTTATCTCTTTATTTGATTGTTCCTTGTTAGTTGTTGAATTGATTTTGTAGTTGAATATGTACTTGCTTAGAATAGGGATTGCATCTTTGAACTTGATTCATAATTTCCTAAAACGTTTATTCCTTGTAGCTCACCGTTATAACTTCATAGTAGAACTCGAGATAGAACTACTCTCTATGGGATCTACCCCAACTCATTTAGTTGGATTTTATACTGATTTACGATCGTTGAACACCTAGAATTGGATGAGGTGTTCTTGAAACGGTAAATCAAAATGGCGCCGCTACCGGGGCGTAACGTTGCTTAAAGTTCTTTTATCAAAGTTTAATTAGTGAATTTGTCGGCTGTAGTTGATTCAATTTAGGTTGTCTTGTGTTTTTGTTGGTTGTGCTGAGTATAAGATAGAATGAGTGAGACAGAGATGAATGGTAGCCAGACAGGTCACCAAGATGATGTTGATGATGTTAATAGTGTGCACAATCCAATCCAATTGGGTGGAATTGGTGCAATCTGCCTACCGTTAGCTTAAAAGGATGCTATGTTTGATGTCATGAGCACAACTCTTCATCTCCTCCAAATGTAGGGACTCTATGGAGGTTTGACTCATGAAGACCCACATGAGCATATGATAAATTTTATAGATATTTGCAGCCCGTTTTCATTCAAGAATGTGTTGCAAGAATCAATTCGACTCAGGTTATTTCCACTATCTCTGACGGGGGAGGCTAGCAAATGGTTGGATGAGTTACCAAAGAATTTTATGACATCGTGGAATGAGCTCACCACGGCATTTAATGTGAGATTCTTTCCTCTGTTGAGGATGATGAAACTCAGAGATAACATTCAAGGTTTTAAGCGATTGGAGGGTGAACTTATCCATGAAACTCCTACTTCAATGCCCGACTCACGGGCTACCAAACGATTTGCTACTCCAATATTTTTACCTGAGTTTTGATTCTGTAAATAAAGGAGTGAATGACCAATTGGTTCGAAGGGGAATAATGTTGCAATCATTTGAGGTGACTTCATTTCTTCTTGATGACATGACGGAAATAAATCAATCTTGGTACACTCAAGAAGACCAAGTTTTGCCTTTTTGTTTTAGAATGACTTATAAGCAACTCCATAAGGAAAGAGAAAGGGATGAGAACATCAAAAAGATGATAGCCCAAATGGAACTACTGCAAGCACATATGTCAGAGAATGTGAAAAAGCCCAAGGGAACAAGTGGAGTGTTTAGAGTTGAGGAGGGTTCTTCCTCAGGCTATTCAAAGCCGGGGTAGGATCAAGGTTGGAATTCTAATAGATATGAGGAGGGTTTCCACCCATGTTATTTACAGCAGGGTAGGAATCAAGGTTGGAACTCTCACAAAGAAGATACTATCAAGAATGGGCTGAGCAAAGTGATTATGGGAAAAGAGAGTATGAGCATGAAGAAGACCACACTCAATAGTGTGAGAGCCCAAAGTCGAAAGGGAGTGCAAGTAGTTCCCGAGTGGAAAATTTGTTATCGCGCATCCTCGACATAGTTGAAGGTTTGGATGATTTGTTAAAAGGAATGAAAGCTGATTTTTTGTCATTGAACAATAGAGTCAACTCTCACGCGGATGCAATCAAACTACTTGAAGGTTTGTTGAGTTTACTTTCAGCACAATTGGAACCAAATTTGATAAAGGAAAATGGTGATAGAGGTCTAGTTGTGGTTATGCGTAGTATAAAGGTAGTGGTAGGTGATGTGACGTGCAATGACGAAGATCAGGCTCATGAATAATACAAAGGTATTGAGGAAGAATAAATACTCATCCAACAAAGCTGTAACACTACGGAAAATAGTAGGTTAAACTAGAGCCTAAACGTAAGGGTTAAAAATAAAAAATGACTCTCCGTAGATTAGTAGACCATCTAGACTTGAAATGGAGGGTATAGAAGTCAAGGACAAATGGAAAGTGCCAAGGCGAAGGGGCCAAGCCAAAGCAAAAGCCAAAGGCCAAGGCTGGTCTTAGCTTGGAGCACACTGCCCCAACATCACGGCCATCACCACAGCCAGTGATCTTGACCACAACTCGTGAGAGGCCTTGTGGAGTTGCCTTGGCCATTGAGAAGTAGCCACCAAGTGGCCTAGCTACTTCCTCAAGGTCCAAGAGAGGGACCACGACTCGTGAACCCCTCGTGAAGATGCCCTGGGCGAGTGAGCTTAAGGCCCCAAGTAGCATAGCTATTGCCTCAAGGACCACGAGAGGGACCACGACTCGTGGAGCCCCTCGTGGGAATGCCTTGGGCTTGTGAGCTTTTGTCTCCAAGTGCCTAGCTACTGCCTTAACTTCATGAGTGGGACCACGGATCGTGGTCTTCACCACGGCTCGTGACACTTGGGCGTGGTCACTTAATTAAGGATAGTTAAGTCTTTTCCTTTTAAAGTCCAATAAAAGTGGGGTCATTTTGGGTATTTTTAGGGGTACTATATAAGTTGTTTTTAAGTCAAAAATTCCCTAAACTAAGTCATTTTTCACAAACACCCAAATCAAATCAAAAGTTCATGTTCCTCATAATATATCTCTCTCTAAAACCCAAAGAAGAAGAAGAGAAGAAGTGGAGCTAGGGTTTGAAGTAAATCGAAGCTTCTTCCTCAATTTCTTTGAAGAATCATCCTAAGGTATGGTGGATTTTCATCTATGGGTAGCTTTCACCCATAAAGTCCCTTCAAAACTTGATTTCAAAGCTTTCAATTTCCCCAAAAACCTAGGGTTTCATTCTAAGTCATGGGTTCCTTTCTAAAAAAAATTCAATGATTGATTTGTGTTGGGTTATGATGGAATTGATGATTTATGATGAAATCCCCCCAAGAACCCATGAATTCCCCATATTACTAAATTGTGACTTCATGATGTGGGTTGATTGATTATAGTAGCATGTGAATAGATTTTGTGTATATTGTTTAGTTTATTGAATCATGATATTCTCCACATCTAATGTAGTAATTCTAGATGTTTGAGTTGAATGTGATTCATGGTCCTTGAAAGGCAAATTGTGAGGGTTTGTACATGTTGATGAAAATTGTGTATGAGCTTGTGATTCACTTAGAAAGTGATGATTCTATGACTATGGTGTAATTGTGGTATTGTTTAAAGATCATTCTCCTTATACCCTTACACATGACTATGCATGTAATGTCTATGATTATGATAATATTGTTGTGTTGATTGAAAGACGATTCTCATAAAAACACATGATCATAATGTGAAAGTTTTCCTCACATATTAAAGATAATTCTAAGATTGAAAGTCCATTCTCACCTATTTGAATCTATGCGCTACTTTATGAGTTGTGTTGAATGAAGGGTAAGATAATCCTTCATGCATGTAAATTCAATTCAAGACTATACATGAAATTTTGGGAAATAGTGCTTAGCACCGAGTGGATATGGAATATGAGGTAGAGGCCCTCCTGTCAATTCAAAAGGCCGGTCCATCTAAAGTAGTCTCATGAGATGGAAGCTCCCCCATCAATTCAATAGGTTTGGGGATTCTAGAAGCAATCTCCCTATCCCGTAACTATGTGCCCACATAGGTCTTTAGCTAGTGGATCCACCTAAAAGCTAATATATTTAGTTCTACCTTAGGCAAGTAGGACATCTCTTTTCGGTGTGGGACATGATACCGGATTCCATGTAGCTCACATGGTCTATGTCGGTTAAGGCTATTTTCCGTATATTACACGATTATGAATTATGACAAGAACATGAGCATGGACTATACTTATGACTTCTCAAGGAGTTCTACTTAGTGTGAGTGGGGGTATGGGACTTCACTTATGCATTGCACAAATAGGATTTGAAAAAGGTTTATGGTGTGGTTTTCTTATGCTATGAAGATATATGATTTTATGCATGTATGATATGGATTGTGGCTATGAGAGACTTTCCTTGTCACAAGTTAATAAACATGAATGTTTACTTGTTTATGAGTATTGGCTAAAAAAAGGGAAATAAATTAAAAAAAAAGAAAAAAAAGGTATTGGCTATGGATGAGGTTAACGTATGATATGTATGATTATGGTGGCCCAAAAGTTATACTTAGTATTATATATGATTATGGGATCTTGTCAATGCATTGCACAAGTATAACTTAGGGTTGCTTATTAGTTGGTTTGACTTATGTATTTACACTAATGTGCATAATGAATCTTAAAGTTGATAAAATGCATGGTTTCAACTAAATTGTCCCTTTTTGCATGTTTTAAGGATTTTTATGCATGGCTTCCATACTTAGTACAATTTTGTGCTAACACATATTTTCTTCATTTTTCTATAAGTGTAGGTCCAGGTTGTTGAGGTGTGCTTCCTTCTTGATCAAATCTTGGATCGACTAATCTCTACGCTTTTGGTGAGTCCTCATGGTTCGAGGACGAGAGATATTCATTTCTAGTTTTTTCTTACTTTCTCTTTGAGACTATGTTGTAAAGGGCTGTGACCCTTGTTGATATTCGATTGTATTAGATGGTTTAATGAGACAATGTCTAGACTTCCATTTGATTTTATGAAAAGGCTTTGATTGTAAATTTTTTTAATTCCACATCATTTCTATTAGTTATGTTTATGATATGCTAAGGGCTAGTATGAGACCCCTTCGGGGTCAAGTATGCCGTTTTACATCTAGGGGGTACCCTTGGGTCGTGACAAACTTGGAATCAGAGCACAAGGTTTTAGAATGATTCTTGGATGATGTCTCATAAACCATGTCTAGTAGAGTCTTGTTCATGAGTGTGAAGAACGCCACACTTATGAATGAGAGGCTATAAGATGCTTAGGAAATTTCACTTCTATTATTACTCTTTAGTCATGCCTTAGAGTTTTAACTCTATGGAATCCTTTTCCTAACCCTTCTCTTGTGTCTTTAGGATATGAATACAAGAAGGATGGAAAAGGAGAATGTGAATTTGGGAGTTCCTCCCCAAGGTCCCCAAGATCCTCAACTTCCTCAAGCTCCTATTGATGCGAGGGCCATGACAAATGTGGAATTAAGGCCGACTCTCCAAGTATTGACCCAAAATGTGACGGCCCAAGTCAATAGGGATACTAGGACGCATGTGAACCCCAATGTGAGTATGACCACTTCAAGGATAAGGGACTTTACTAGGATGAACCATCCTGTGTTCCATGGCTCCAAAGTGGAAGAGGATCCACAAGGGTTCGTTGATGAGGTCTATAATGTGCTTGATAATGTGGTAGTGTCTCCATAAGAGAAGGCGGAATTAGCCGCCTACCAATTAAAGGATGTGTCTCAAGTATGGTATGAGCAATGGAAGGGTGAGAGACCCATAGGAGTGGGCCCAGTAGATTGGGAATTATTCAAGTCGGTATGTCTTGATAGGTTATTTCCGCTAGAGTTGAGGGACCGAAAAATGCAAGAGTTCATAAATCTTCGACAAGGGGGTTTGAGTGTGAAAGAGTATGCCCTTAAATTCACTCAATTTTACAAGTATGCTCCAACCTTAGTGGTGAATTCGAGGGCCAAGATGAACAAATTTGTGATGGGGGTATCCGACTTGGTAGTGAATGAATGTCGTTCGGCAATGCTCATCCCAAGTATGAATATTTCACGTCTCATGGTCTATGCCGGGCAAATTAAGGAATAAAATCTCAAGCATGTAAATAGGGAGGTGAAGAGAGCAAGGACCGACGATGTAACGACCCGTAAAACGAATAGGTTAAACTAGAGCCTAACTAGTGTGTGTTTGAGTTGATGTGAGGTTTGAGAGTGTAAAATATTGTCCCAAACCATGGTTGAGTGGTTTAGGGGTTAAACGTCAAGGTATGAATCCCTGAGGACCACCCTAGGGGTCCTTGAGGAGGATCCTAAGCCTAACCCCCAAGACCCCAAAGAAAAACCAAGTTGCCAAAATAAGGGTGACCTATGGATGGGGTCCACACCCTGTAGGTCCATCCACGCCCCGTGGATGGGCTCCGTAGGTCAGGGCCCCAAGTGAACACTCTCTAACCCAGACCATGGACATCCAGGATGGCTCGTGGTCCCACCCACGGTTCGTGGGTGGTGATCGTGAGTCACCACCTGTAAAAGTTGTCTCGATTCGGCTTAAGCAAGGGTAGTTTAGTTAATGGACGGTTATTTTAGGTTAATTAAGATATTTTAAGGGTTTTTAAAGTATTAAAACATATTTTCAACTCATTATTTCAAATCACCCCAAAGTTAGAAACCTCTCTTCTCAAAAGTTCTCTCTAGAAACCTCCATTGGAGGTGAAGGATTCAAGCTTCCAAGGTCAAGACTTCAAGTTTTTCAAGGGATTTTCGTGGGATTATTCCATAAAAGGTATGGTAGTCATCATCCTTCACTTAGTTTCTTTCAAGGAGCCAATTTCAAAAGTGATTTCAAGTCTCTAGTGTTTCCCCAAAACCCTAGTTTTCAATCTTGGTATGGGTTCGATTCCAAACTATTTTCAATGGATTTATTGCATTGAATTATGAATGAATTGTGGTTTTAAAGATGAATTAATATTATTACTTCCTAGAACCCATGTTTTCCCCCAAATTCTTAAGTTGTGAATTGAGATTGGGAATTGGTTGATTACGCAAGTATGTTGAATTTTTGATGTTTATATTTGATTAGTTATTGAATCCTGTAAATTTCCTTATCTATTGTAGTATCTTAGATTTATTGGTTGATATTGGTTCATAGCCCTAAAGGGAAATTTCATGAAGGCTTATGTATGATTATGATATGAAGTATAAGTGTTATCTCAATAAAGGTATTATGATCATGCTTAGAATGGAATTGTGTTAGTATTGAAAGCTTATGAATGATGATGGTATATGTGAAAGGTTATTCTCACATACACACACTCATGAATAACTATTGAATGAAGTTTCTATGGTTATGTCAATGATGGTGGGTTGATTGAAAGACTATTCTCAATTGTACTCTAATGAATGATAATGACATGTTGTGAAAGGACTTTATCATAATATGGGATTCTTAGTTGAAATGCTATTCTCATCTTTGAATCTATGAGCTATCTAATGAATGAATATTGGGTTTGAGATGGATGCTCATCCGAGAGTTGAGGCATGGTATATAGTAATAATCTCTTATCCCATAATGATGACTAATGTAATGAATGTTAAGTACTCCATGGGAATAATGTTAAGCACCGAGTGGATATGAATTGAGATGGATGCTCATCCGGGAGTTGAGACGGGGTATTTAGTAGCAATCTCTAGAGATGGATGCTCATCATTGAGCTGAGGCGGGGTATCTAGTAGAAATCTCCATATTCCATAACTATGTGCCCACATAGGTTTAGCTAATGGATCCACTTAAGCTAAAAACAATGGTCCTACCTTAAGCAAGTAGGAATCCCTTATTCGGTGAGGGTAACACCTGGATTCCATGAATTGCTCACATGGTCTATGTCAGTTAAGGCTTACCACCACAAAGAATGTTAATGAACTATGGCTTCTCAAGAATATACTACTTAGTATGGGTGGTAGTATGGGATGCGATCTATGCATTGCACAAGTAGACTTTGAGAGTAGTCATGGTGTGTTCCTTTATAATGTTAAATGAATGAATGTTCTCTTATGTTGATGGTAATGAGAATGTTGGTTTAATGTCTAATGAATGAAGGTATTCTTAATGAAGCTAATGGGAATGTTGACTTATGTATTAATGTAATGATGCATGTTATACTTGGATTGTATTATGAGTTACTTCCTTGTCATGACTTATTGAGTATGAATGTGCCTTGTCTATGGTGACTTCAAAGGAGTACTTAGTGTGAGTAGTAGTATGGGATGCTACTTATACATTGCACAAGTATGACTTAGGGTTTCCCTAGAAGATGGTCCTAATGTGATGATCTGACTTATGTAATGTTTATGTCTATTGTGTATGAGTATTGTGTAAAGATGGAAAGTTTTAATGGTAAGTTCACTTTTGGTGACCTTGAGGTGGTACTTAGTGTGAATAGTGGTATGGAACGCTATTCATACATTGCACAAAGTATAGCTTGAGGGTTACTTGAGGTGGAAGCTTAAGGTAATGAAATGTCTTATATGTTAATTATGCCATAATGTAAAGAAATGACTTGTATGTTGATTATGTCTTGTATTATGCCTCTTATGCTTATGTTCATGAAGTTTTCTCAAAATGGCATATATCCTGACTTTCAAATGAATTGTCCATTTTAAGCATGTTTTTGCATGGCTATCATACTTAGTACTTAATTGTGCTCACCCATTTTCTTTACCTTTATGAAGTGTAGGGATTGGTACTCGATTTGGTTCTCCCTATTTGAATCTTGGATTTGAGATTCTCAATACTAAGTGGTATGTCCTCATAGATCGAGGACAAGTACTTGATGTTTCATTTTCTTTCATGTAAAAGACTATTGTTAGACTTTTGATTGTAAAGGGATGTGTCCCTACTATAGTTTTCAAGATGTTGTTTTAGATGGCCATGTGAGACAATAGACTTCCGCTATTTTCGAATCTTTTAAATGAGTATTTTGATTGTATAGTTTTAAAGAAAGTTTTAATTTCATACCATTTTCCTTATATCGAATGTTATGAATGCTATGAGGCTTGTATGAGACTTTTCGGAGTCTTATACGCCGTGTCGCTTTCGGGGTGTAGGCTCAGGTCGTGACAGATGATGGGAATTCTTCCAAGGGTAATTCCGAGGGTCAAGGTTGACAAGGTTCAAGAGAAGGTTCTCCAACCAAGGCTTCTCTAGTAATCCAAGGGTCAACAAAGATAGGGTCTCTAACCCTAAGCCTCAAAGAGGCAATAGTGGTGGATCTTCCATGGTGAGGCCTACTTATGCTAAGTGCGGTAAGAAACATGATGGTAAATGTCTTGCCGACATGGGTGTTTGCTATGGTTGTGGTAAGAGTGGTCATCAATTGAAGAATTGCCCAACACTTGCGGCCAAGGGGAGAGAAGATAAACAAACTCCTCCTAACGGTTCAAATTCTGATGCTCCCAAGAAAAACCACTTTTATGCTCTTCAATCCTGAGGTGACAAAGAGAGCTCTGCAGATGTGGTGACCGGTATGTTACAAGTCTTTTCTATTGATTTATATGCATTGTTAGATCCCGGTGCCACTTTGTCCTTTGTAACACCTTTGGTAGCCATGAAATTTGAAATACTCCCCGAAGTGTTAATAGAGCATTTTTCGGTTTCTACCCCAGTTGGTCACCCAGTAGTGGCAAAAAGAGTCTATAGGAGTTGTCCTATTTCTTTGTCCTATAAAGTTACCTTGGTGGATTTGGTGGAGTTAGACATGTTCGATTTTGATGTAATTTTGGGTATGAATTCGTTGCATGCATGTTATGCCTCTATTGATTGTAGGACTCAGAGATTAAAGTCTCAATTTCCAAATAAGTCTATTTTAGGGTGGAAGGGGGGAAATTCGATCCTTAGAGGTCAATTTTTCTCTTGTTTTAAAGCTAGGAAAATGATCTCCATCTTGTTAGGGTTATGGATGTTGAGTCCGAAACCCCTTCTCTAGAGTTGGTTCTGGAAGTTTTTCTCGATGATTTGCCAGGTATTCCTCCCGAGAGGGAAATAGACTTTGGCATTAATATTTTACCCGATACGTAACCTATCTCCATTTTCTCCTTATAGAATGGCTCCGGCTGAGTTGAAAGAGTTGAAGGAACAACTAAAGGATTTGTTAGACACAGGCTTTATTCAATTGAGTATCACACCATGGGGTGCTCCGGTATTGTTTGTTAGAAAGAAGGATGGGTCTCTTAGAATGTGTATCGACTATCGTCAATTGAACAGAGTGACAATAAAGAATAAGTATCCTCTTCCAAGAATTGATGACTTGTTTGATCAACTTCAAGGTTTAACTATTTCTCCAAAATAGATCTTCGTTCGGGTTACCATCAACTAAGGGTGAGAGGGGTTGACATTCCCAAGACGGCCTTTAGGACCCGGTATGGCAACTATGAATTTTTGGTTGTCATTTGGGTTGACAAATTCCCCAGCGGCATTTCTGGACCTAATGAATAGGGTGTTTAGACACTACTTTGACATGTTTGTGATCGTGTTTATCGATGATATTTTTATCTATTCAAGGAGTGAAAATGATCATATGAAACATTTGAGGATTGTATTACAAGTCCTTAAAGACCACCAATTATATGCGAAGTTTAGTAAGTGTGAGTTTTGGCTAAGGTCTGTTGCCTTCCTTGGTCATATTGTGTTGAGCAAGGGTATTGAGGTAGATCCTAAGAAAATGGATGTGGCCAAGGGTTGGCCTAGACCTCTAACTCTTACTGATATTAGAAGCTTTTTGGGTTTGGCCGGTTACTATAGAAGGTTTGTTGAGGGTTTCTCCTCCATTGCTTCTTCGTTGACGCCTTTCACACAAAAGAAAGCTAAGTTTGTGTGGTCGGAGGCTTGTGAGAAAAACTTCCAAGAGTTGAAAGATAGACTTACTTCTGCTCTGGTGTTGACCTTACCAGAGGGTACCGATGGTTTTGTTGTATATTGTGACGCATCTAGAGTAGGTTTGGGATGTGTGCTTATGCAACATGGTAAAGTGATTGCCTATGCTTCAAGGCAACTCAAGATCCAAGAAATGAATTATCCAACCCATGATCTCGAATTAGCGGCGGTAGTATTTACCTTGAAAATATGGAGACATTATCTATATGAGGTGCATGTGGATGTGTTCACCGATCACAAGAGTCTCCAATATGTGTTTTGCCAAAATGACTTGAATCTCCGACAAAGAAAGTGGTTAGAACTTTTGAAGGATTATGACATGAGTGTCCTTTACCACCCCGGCAAAGACAATGTAGTTATGGATGCCCTTAGTCGATTGTCCATGGGTAGTGTGGCCCATGTAGAGGATGAGAGGAAGGAGTTAGTTCGTGATGAACATAGGTTGGCCCGGTTAGGTGTTCAACTAGTGGATTCCACCAAGGGTGATGTCATGGCCCATAATGGTTCTGAATCATCCTTTGTGATGGACGTAAAATCTAAGCAAGACCTTGATCCTATATTATTCGAGTTGAAAGAGTTGGTACTCAACAAGTCCATTGAGGCTTTCTCCCAAGGGGGAGATGAGATGCTTAGGTACCAAGGTCGGTTATGTGTTCCGAATGTGGATGGCTTGAGAGGGCAAATTCTAGAAGAAGCTCATGGTTCACGGTATGCTTTTAATTCGGGAGCCACCAAGATGTATTGTGATCTACGGGAAGTCTATTGGTGGAATGGTATGAAGAAGGATATAGCGGGTTTTGTAGCCATATGCCCGAATTGTCAACAAGTTAAGGCCGAGCACCAAAGGCCGGGAGGCTTGTCCCAAGATATCGATATCCCCACTTGGAAGTGGGAGGATGTGAATATGGATTTTATTATGGGTTTGCCTCGTACTCCAAGGCAACATGATTCTATTTGGGTAATTGTGGATAGAATGACAAAATCCACCCACTTTATTCCCGTCAAAATTTCATTTTTGGCGGAAGACTATGCCAAGTTGTACATCAAGGAGATAGTGAAGTTGCATGGGGTTCCTTTATCTATTATTTCAGATCGGGGTACTCAATTTACTTCACACTTTTTGAAGGCATTCCAAAAGGGGATTGGCACTAACGACTTCTGACCCTCAAACGGATGGTCAAGCGAAGCACACCATCCAAACCTGAGAGGATATGTTGAGCGCATGTGTTATAGACTTCAAAGGTAATTGGGATGACCATCTACCGTTAGTAGAGTTTGCCTACAACAATAGTTACCACTCTAGTATTGCCATGGCTACCTTTGATACCCTATATGGTGGGAGATGTAGATCTATGGTTGGTTGGTTTGAAGTAGATGAAATTGCTTTGATTGGTCCCGAACTTGTTTATGAGGCCATTGAGAAAGTCCAACTCATTAGAGAGAGGTTGAGGATGGCACAAAGTCGGCAAAAGTCTCATGCCGATGTTAGAAAGATGGATCTAGAATTTGAAGTTAATGATTGGATCTATTTTAAAATCTTACCTATGAAGTGTGTGATGAGGTTTGGCAAGAAAGGGAAACTTAGTCCCCGGTATGTAGGCCCATATCAAATCCTGAAACATGTTGGGAAAGTTGCCTATGAGTTAGACTTGCCAAATGAATTAGTTTCGGTTCACCTGGTATTTCATGTTTCTATGCTTAAAAAGTGGATTGGTGATCCGGTATCCATCATTCCTTTAGAAGGTCTGGGAGTTGATGAGAGTCTTTCTTATGAAGAGGTTTCGGTAGAGATCTTAGACCAGCAAGTCAAAAGGTTGAGAAATAAGGAAATAGCTTCCGTGAAGATTTTATGGAGGAATCATTTAGTTGAGGGTGCTACATGGGAGGCCGAGGCCGATATGAAGTCCCGCTATCCTCATCTTTTCCCTTCTACTCCTATCCAAGCTTGAGGTAAGTAGTTCTCTTGAGTTTGATGTTTTGGGAGTCATGTGTGCTATTTGTTCTTCATGATTTTCCTTATGATATGCATGTTCTTGTGAGAATTCATGTTTAGTATAAAATGAGTTTTTATGATTTATAAGTTCCTCATGTTGTTGTGTCTATTTTAGTATGATGATTGCATATTTGACTTCATGAGAAGATTGGATGAACATGCTTAATTATGCTTTTGATGAAATGGCATATTGGCTCAATAATGTTGTGTTGATCTTGCTTTTAGTTGGAGAAGGTAGTTCCTCCTATTATAATGTGAAATGATGCGTTTTGTGCATAATGGGTTGTGGATGTAGCTCCTACTTCCTTGTGTTGCATTGATTATGTCTTGAGATAGACTTGATGTTTCCTCCTTTGAATTATTCATTAGTTTAATGTTGCATGTATGATGGGCTGCTAGTCTTGAGTCTTTACTTCCATAAGGTGTCTAAGTCGTCATTCAAAGACGAATGTTCCCAAGGGGGAGATAATGTAACACTCTGGAAAATAGTAGGTTAAACTAGAGCCTAAACGTAAGGGTTGAAAAAAATGACTCCCCGTAGATTAGTAGACCATCTAGACTTGAAAGAGAGGCTATATGAGTCAAGGCCAAAGGGCAAGTTCCAAGGCAAAGGGGCCAAGCCAAAGCCAAAGGCCAAGGCTGGCCCTATCTTGGAGCACACTGCCCCAACTTCACGGCCATCACCACAGCCAGTGGTCTTGTGGAGTTGCCTTGTCCATTGAAGAGTAGCCACCAAGTGGCCTAGCTATTGCTTCAAGGTCCATGAGAGGGACCACGGCTCATGGAGCCCCTCGTGAAGATGCCTTGGGTGAGTGAGATTAAGGCCCCAAGTAGCATAGCTACTGCCTGAAGGACCACTGATGAGTCCACAAATTGTACTCATTTGGGGCCATGTTTTAATAAGTTTAGTGTCCTCAAATGCATGTTTTGTCTCAAAAACTAATAAAATATCTTAAGTTTCAGGTATTTAGGCTCGGAGACAAAGGAATAGACACAATTGAGCAAAAAAAACAAAGGAAGCTGAAAGAACGGAAAAATGAAGATCTGCGGATCGCCGAAACCATTTGGCGTGTCGCCAAATTATATCACCTCACCTTTTGTTCCAATGTGTTGAGCCCTGAAGGAAAGGATCAAATCGACGGTGAAAAGGAGCAGTCGGCGTGTCACCTAGTAGTTTCGCGAAGCAGTACTAGGTCGCCTAATGATCCAAAACACGATGATGCTAAAGGCTAACGCAAGACGGCGATGAACTAAACCAAAGGGCGAATTGCCGAGTTGACCGGGGATTCCGACTAATGTCGCCGAGTGATTCGTTGTAACACAAATATATGAACACTATAAATACTTGTTGAGAGTTGTAGCTTAATATTAGATTTTTAATATAGAATTTTAACATAGACTTTTGAGTTCTAAGTTTGGAGAGGATTTTGAAGAACTTGAAGATTCAAAGGGTTTCAACTCCAAGAATTTGGACTTGGGTCTTATGGATTCTTCATTCTTTGCTTGTTTTGAGACTTAAATCTTCATACCCATTTGAATGCAAACTCATTTTGGTATAAATTTCTATCTCTTTTACATGTCTAGCTAAACCCCCAATTCTTGGGGTGTGATTTTGTGCATATGGGTTATATTATCTGTTGGGTCTTGCTTTGTGTAAATGTGATTTCGTTTAGTAGTTGTGGTGAAACTTAATGAAATTGTAGTTGCAAATATGATTTCACCTTTGTGTTTTTGGCTTGCTCGAGAGAGAGGTCGTAAAACTAAGACTACTAAATTGATGGCCGGTAGGATTGGGTCGACCTGAGGTTCAGCTCAAGAGAGTGAACCCTAATCCTTCTCCCACACACTCAGCTCGAGAGAGTGAGTGGGCTAAGGCGGAGGCTGTTCTTCATGTGGCAAGTGGGTGTCCGAGAGGAACCCATTTGATTCGGGGTAAGTTGCTGGAGAGAGAATTTACCCCCACTATAGTCTAGCCTAGTCACAAATATTCAACGAATTTATTATCAAAAGCATGTACCCAATAGTTTAGTTTATCCCGTATTCCTATCACATCCCAAGAATCCCATCTCCTTGATTAGTACTCTTTGCATTTTTGCTGTTTTTGTTTATTTGTCACAAACCCCCATTGATAGTTGACCCTGCGTCACCCCTCAGATTTAACATGTTTACATTCGATAATGTTTTTAACTATGACTAATTAGAACTTAATTTTATTTTTCTATTAATTCTCAAGCCCACTCCCTTGGGATTCGACCCCAACCCTTGGTTGGGTTACTTTACTATTGTACGATCGTAGACATTTGCATTGGATGTTGTGTCTTGATTAAGCAAACAACAACCACGAGAGGGACCACAACTTGTGATCTTGACCACAGCTCGTGGTCTTGACCACGGCTCGTCGTGGGAATGCATTGTGCTTCTGATCTTGTGGCACTGATGTGAGGTCAAAATACATATTTTTAATCATTAATTGCCTCACATTTAGTATTTTATATTTGTCCTTTATGAGCATAAATTTTATGGATTGTGCTAAAATTGTGTATTTTATTTGTAGGAATAAATTGATGGAAAATTGGAGATGTTTGGAGCTAAAACGAATTAAAAATGGAAAGTTGAAGAAGGAAATCAAGCAGGCAGCTTAATGGAAATAAGTTAATATAATATTAATATAATTTATATGCAAATAAGGAAAGAAAAACTTACCTGCTGGTACACGTATCAGGCAGCAACATCAAAAGAAGTTACACGCACAAAATTGGAAGCTACACGCGGAGAAAAAGAAATCCAATTCCTTTCGGGTTTTGATTTCCTAATATGTTTGGACTCAATTATTTTATTTAGGGTTTTCTACATATATAAATAGGGCATGGAAATAATTATTTGGGAGGCCAAGAACCAAGATACAAGACACAATAAAATTTTCTTCTAGCTTAGGAACTTTGGAAGAGCCACCGTAGAGGCCGGAGAATTGTGGTTTATTCTTTCTTCTCCTTTATTATTTATTTGTATTCGTGATTAATAAAAGATAGTTTAGCTATTGTTCTTAACTTTTTATGATTAACACAAGCATATTTATTTTAATAAATTTTGATTGTATTTTTTTTGAGATAATGAGTAGCTAACTTTCATAACTAGGGTTGTGGGAACCATAAGCGATTAACAAAGTATGAATAATAAATAAACAATTCTTGAATAGTGTTTTGCATGCATTGATAATGCTTTCGTTCAAAAGTCTTTTTAACGAGTGCACGCGTTAGAACTCGCCTTGTTGCTACTTGCCGGATAAAGGAGGTAATGAACAAGAAAAGAATTATCAACATATATTTAGTGTGATACTATCTAATAGGCTAGTGTCGATTGGTGCGAAGTAATAACTAAGCCAAACATCGATTATGATGTCTAATATGAGGTAAAGGTAAGGGTTAGTAAATTATACACACGTAGCCGGATCAAGGTGCGGGGTGAAATTCT